>NC_087371.1:16817854-16945354 GCF_031761385.1 Necator americanus
AAATCGTCATTCGAACACTCACACAGACTGAAAGAGACACACACACCCCCTCATGACGCCCGCAAAATATGCGTTCGGGGGGAATCGAACCCCAGTCCGAATGCTTGGAAGGCATCCATGCTAACCATTACACCACGAACGCGTGCGACCTATCTTTTAGTCTCACGTGAATTGAATTCCTAGGAAATCGTCATTCGAACACTCACACAGACTGAAACAGACACACACACGTCCCTCATGACGCCCGCAAAATATGCGTTCGGGGGGAATCGAACCCCCGTCGAATGCTGGCACCCCCATTATGTCGAATGCTTGGAAGGCATCCATGCTAACCATTACACCACGAACGCGTGCGACCTATCTTTTAGTCTCACGTGAATTGAATTCCTAGGAAATTGTCATTCGAACACTCACTCACACACAATCCTCTTATGTCGCCCGCAAAAGGATGCGTTCGGGGGGAATCGAACCCCCGTCGAATGCTTGGAAGGCATCCATGCTAACCATTACACCACGAACGCTTGCGACCTAACTTTTAGTCTCACGTGAAAATTGAATTCCTAGGAAATCGTCATTCGAACACTCACACAGACTGAAAGAGACACACACACCGTCCCCTCATGACGCCCGCAATATATGCGTTCGGGGGGAATCGAACCCCGGTCGAATGCTTGGAAGGCATCCATGCTAACCATTACACCACGAACGCGTGCGACCTATCTTTTAGTCTCACGTGAATTGAATTCCTAGAAAATTGTCATTCGAACACTCACTCACACACACATCCTCTTATGTCGCCCGCAAAAGGATGCGTTCGGGGGGAATCGAACCCCCGTCGAATGCTTGGAAGGCATCCATGCTAACCATTACACCACGAACGCGTGCGACCTATCTTTTAGTCTCACGTGAATTGAATTCCTAGGAAATTGTCATTCGAACACTCACACACTCTTATGCGCCCCAAAAGATGCGTTCGGGGGGAATCGAACCCCGTCGAATGCTTGGAAGGCATCCATGCTAACCATTACACCACGAACGCGTGCGACCTATCTTTTAGTCTCACGTGAATTGAATTCCTAGAAATTGTCATTCGAACACTCACTCACACACACATCCTCTTATGTCGCCCGCAAAAGGATGCGTTCGGGGGGAATCGAACCCCCGTCGAATGCTTGGAAGGCATCCATGCTAACCATTACACCACGAACGCGTGCGACCTATCTTTTAGTCTCACGTGAATTGAATTCCTAGGAAATCGTCATTCGAACACTCACACAGACTGAAAGAGACACACACAAGTCCCTCATGACGCCCGCAAAATATGCGTTCGGGGGGAATCGAACCCCCGTCGAATGCTTGGAAGGCATCCATGCTAACCATTACACCACGAACGCGTGCGACCTATCTTTTAGTCTCACGTGAATTGAATTCCTAGGAAATTGTCATTCGAACACTCACTCACACACACATCCTCTTATGTCGCCCGCAAAAGGATGCGTTCGGGGGGAATCGAACCCCCGTCGAATGCTTGGAAGGCATCCATGCTAACCATTACACCACGAACGCGTGCGACCTATCTTTTAGTCTCACGTGAATTGAATTCCTAGGAAATTGTCATTCGAACACTCACACAGACTGAAAGCACACACACAGTCCCTCATGACGCCCGCAAAATATGCGTTCGGGGGGGAATCGAACCCCCGTCGAATGCTTGGAAGGCATCCATGCTAACCATTACACCACGAACGCGTGCGACCTATCTTTTAGTCTCACGTGAATTGAATTCCTAGGAAATTGTCATTCGAACACTCACTCACACACACATCCTCTTATGTCGCCCGCAAAAGGATGCGTTCGGGGGGAATCGAACCCCCGTCGAATGCTTGGAAGGCATCCATGCTAACCATTACACCACGAACGCGTGCGACCTATCTTTTAGTCTCACGTGAATTGAATTCCTAGGAAATTGTCATTCGAACACTCACTCACACACACATCCTCTTATGTCGCCCGCAAAAGGATGCGTTCGGGGGGAATCGAACCCCCGTCGAATGCTTGGAAGGCATCCATGCTAACCATTACACCACGAACGCGTGCGACCTATCTTTTAGTCTCACGTGAATTGAATTCCTAGGAAATCGTCATTCGAACACTCACACAGACTGAAAGGCACACACACACCCCTTATGACGCCCGCAAAATATGCGTTCGGGGGGAATCGAACCCCCGTCGAATGCTTGGAAGGCATCCATGCTAACCATTACACCACGAACGCGTGCGACCTATCTTTTAGTCTCACGTGAATTGAATTCCTAGGAAATTGTCATTCGAACACTCACACAGACTAAAGAGACACACACCCCTCTTATGACGCCCGCAAAAGATGCGTTCGGGGGGAATCGAACCCCCGTCGAATGCTTGGAAGGCATCCATGCTAACCATTACACCACGAACGCGTGCGACCTATCTTTTAGTCTCACGTGAATTGAATTCCTAGGAAATTGTCATTCGAACACTCATTCACACACACACTCTCTTATGTCGCCCGCAAAAGGATGCGTTCGGGGGGAATCGAACCCCCGTCGAATGCTTGGAAGGCATCCATGCTAACCATTACACCACGAACGCGTGCGACCTATCTTTTAGTCTCACGTGAATTGAATTCCTAGGAAATTGTCATTCGAACACTCACACACACACACACACATCCTCTTATGTCGCCCGCAAAAGGATGCGTTCGGGGGGAATCGAACCCCCGTCGAATGCTTGGAAGGCATCCATGCTAACCATTACACCACGAACGCGTGCGACCTATCTTTTAGTCTCACGTGAATTGAATTCCTAGGAAATCGTCATTCGAACACTCACACAGACTGAAAGAGACACACACACACCCCTCATGACGCCCGCAAAATATGCGTTCGGGGGGGAATCGAACCCCCGTCGAATGCTTGGAAGGCATCCATGCTAACCATTACACCACGAACGCGTGCGACCTATCTTTTAGTCTCACGTGAATTGAATTCCTAGGAAATTGTCATTCGAACACTCACTCACACACACATCCTCTTATGTCGCCCGCAAAAGGATGCGTTCGGGGGGAATCGAACCCCCGTCGAATGCTTGGAAGGCATCCATGCTAACCATTACACCACGAACGCGTGCGACCTATCTTTTAGTCTCACGTGAATTGAATTCCTAGGAAATTGTCATTCGAACACTCACACACACTAAACAACAACATCCTCTTATGTCGCCCGCAAAAGGATGCGTTCGGGGGGAATCGAACCCCCTCGAATGCTTGGAAGGCATCCATGCTAACCATTACACCACGAACGCTTGCGACCTATCTTTTAGTCTCACGTGAATTGAATTCCTAGGAAATCGTCATTCGAACACTCACACAAAAAAGACAAGACACACACACGTCCCTCATGACGCCCGCAAAATATGCGTTCGGGGGGAATCGAACCCCCGTCGAATGCTTGGAAGGCATCCATGCTAACCATTACACCACGAACGCGTGCGACCTATCTTTTAGTCTCACGTGAATTGAATTCCTAGGAAATTGTCATTCGAACACTCACTCACACACACATCCTCTTATGTCGCCCGCAAAAGGATGCGTTCGGGGGGAATCGAACCCCGGTCGAATGCTTGGAAGGCATCCATGCTAACCATTACACCACGAACGCGTGCGACCTATCTTTTAGTCTCACGTGAATTGAATTCCTAGGAAATTGTCATTCGAACACTCACACACACACACACACATTCTCTTATGTCGCCCGCAAAAGGATGCGTTCGGGGGGAATCGAACCCCCGTCGAATGCTTGGAAGGCATCCATGCTAACCATTACACCACGAACGCGTGCGACCTATCTTTTAGTCTCACGTGAATTGAATTCCTAGGAAATTGTCATTCGAACACTCACTCACACACACATCCTCTTATGTCGCCCGCAAAAGGATGCGTTCGGGGGGAATCGAACCCCCCGAATGCTTGGAAGGCATCCATGCTAACCATTACACCACGAACGCGTGCGACCTATCTTTTAGTCTCACGTGAATTGAATTCCTAGGAAATCGTCATTCGAACACTCACACAGACGAAAAGACACATCCCTCATGACGCCCGCAAAATATGCGTTCGGGGGGAATCGAACCCCCGAATGCTTGGAAGGCATCCATGCTAACCATTACACCACGAACGCGTGCGACCTATCTTTTAGTCTCACGTGAATTGAATTCTAGGAAATTGTCATTCGAACACTCACTCACACACACACACACTCCCTTATGTCGCCCGCAAAAGGATGCGTTCGGGGGGAATCGAACCCCCGTCGAATGCTTGGAAGGCATCCATGCTAACCATTACACCACGAACGCGTGCGACCTATCTTTTAGTCTCACGTGAATTGAATTCCTAGGAAATTGTCATTCGAACACTCACACACACACACACATTCTCTTATGTCGCCCGCAAAAGGATGCGTTCGGGGGGAATCGAACCCCCCTCGAATGCTTGGAAGCCATCCATGCTAACCATTACACCACGAACGCGTGCGACCTATCTTTTAGTCTCACGTGAATTGAATTCCTAGGAAATCGTCATTCGAACACTCACACAGACTGAAAGAGACACACACACACGTCCCTCTTGACGCCCGCAAAATATGCGTTCGGGGGGAATCGAACCCCCGTCGAATGCTTGGAAGGCATCCATGCTAACCATTACACCACGAACGCGTGCGACCTATCTTTTAGTCTCACGTGAATTGAATTCCTAGGAAATTGTCATTCGAACACTCACACAATGAAACACACACACGTCCCTTATGACGCCCGCAAAATATGCGTTCGGGGGGAATCGAACCCCCGTCGAATGCTTGGAAGGCATCCATGCTAACCATTACACCACGAACGCGTGCGACCTATCTTTTAGTCTCACGTGAATTGAATTCCTAGGAAATTGTCATTCGAACACTCACACACACACACATCCACATATGTCGCCCGCAAAAGGATGCGTTCGGGGGGAATCGAACCCCCGTCGAATGCTTGGAAGGCATCCATGCTAACCATTACACCACGAACGCGTGCGACCTATCTTTTAGTCTCACGTGAATTGAATTCCTAGGAAATCGTCATTCGAACACTCACACAGACTGAAAGAGACACACACACGTCCCTCATGACGCCCGCAAAATATGCGTTCGGGGGGAATCGAACCCCAGTCGAATGCTTGGAAGGCATCCATGCTAACCATTACACCACGAACGCGTGCGACCTATCTTTTAGTCTCACGTGAATTGAATTCCTAGGAAATTGTCATTCGAACACTCACTCACACACACATCCTCTTATGTCGCCCGCAAAAGGATGCGTTCGGGGGGAATCGAACCCCCGTCGAATGCTTGGAAGGCATCCATGCTAACCATTACACCACGAACGCTTGCGACCTAACTCTTAGTCTCATGTGAATTGAATTCCTAGGAAATCGTCATTCGAACACTCACACAGACTGAAAGAGACACACACACGTCCCTCATGACGCCCGCAAAATATGCGTTCGGGGGGAATCGAACCCCAGTCGAATGCTTGGAAGGCATCCATGCTAACCATTACACCACGAACGCGTGCGACCTATCTTTTAGTCTCACGTGAATTGAATTCCTAGGAAATTGTCATTCGAACACTCACTCACACACACATCCTCTTATGTCGCCCGCAAAAGGATGCGTTCGGGGGGAATCGAACCCCGTCGAATGCTTGGAAGGCATCCATGCTAACCATTACACCACGAACGCGTGCGACCTATCTTTTAGTCTCACGTGAATTGAATTCCTAGGATATCGTCATTCGAACACTCACACAGACAAGAACACACACACGTCCTCATGACGCCCGCAAAATATGCGTTAGGGGAATCGAACCCCAGTCGAATGCTTGGAAGGCATCCATGCTAACCATTACACCACGAACGCGTGCGACCTATCTTTTAGTCTCACGTGAATTGAATTCCTAGGAAATCGTCATTCGAACACTCACACAGACTGAAAGAGACACACACACACGTCCCTCATGACGCCCGCAAAATATGCGTTCGGGGGGAATCGAACCCCCGTCGAATGCTTGGAAGGCATCCATGCTAACCATTACACCACGAACGCGTGCGACCTATCTTTTAGTCTCACGTGAATTGAATTCCTAGGAAATTGTCATTCGAACACTCACTCACACACACATCCTCTTATGTCGCCCGCAAAAGGATGCGTTCGGGGGGAATCGAACCCCCGTCGAATGCTTGGAAGGCATCCATGCTAACCATTACACCACGAACGCGTGCGACCTATCTTTTAGTCTCACGTGAATTGAATTCCTAGGAAATTGTCATTCGAACACTCACTCACACACACATCCTCTTATGTCGCCCGCAAAGGATGCGTTCGGGGGGAATCGAACCCCCGTCGAATGCTTGGAAGGCATCCATGCTAACCATTACACCACGAACGCGTGCGACCTATCTTTTAGTCTCACGTGAATTGAATTCCTAGGAAATCGTCATTCGAACACTCACACAGACTAAAGAGACACACACACATCCCTTATGACGCCCGCAAAATATGCGTTCGGGGGGAATCGAACCCCCGTCGAATGCTTGGAAGGCATCCATGCTAACCATTACACCACGAACGCGTGCGACCTATCTTTTAGTCTCACGTGAATTGAATTCCTAGGAAATCGTCATTCGAACACTCACACAGACAAGACACACACTCCCTCATGACGCCCGCAAAATATGCGTTCGGGGGGAATCGAACCCCCGTCGAATGCTTGGAAGGCATCCATGCTAACCATTACACCACGAACGCGTGCGACCTATCTTTTAGTCTCACGTGAATTGAATTCCTAGGAAATTGTCATTCGAACACTCACTACACACACATCCCTCTTATGTCGCCCGCAAAAGGATGCGTTCGGGGGAATCGAACCCCCGTCGAATGCTTGGAAGGCATCCATGCTAACCATTACACCACGAACGCTTGCGACCTATCTTTTAGTCTCACGTGAATTGAATTCCTAGGAAATCGTCATTCGAACACTCACACAGACTGAAAGAGACACACACACGTCCCTCTATGACGCCCGCAAAATATGCGTTCGGGGGGAATCGAACCCCCGTCGAATGCTTGGAAGGCATCCATGCTAACCATTACACCACGAACGCGTGCGACCTATCTTTTAGTCTCACGTGAATTGAATTCCTAGGAAATTGTCATTCGAACACTCACTCACACACACATCCTCTTATGTCGCCCGCAAAAGGATGCGTTCGGGGGGAATCGAACCCCCGTCGAATGCTTGGAAGGCATCCATGCTAACCATTACACCACGAACGCTTGCGACCTAACTTTTAGTCTCACGTGAATTGAATTCTAGGAAATCGTCATTCGAACACTCACACAGACTGAAAGAGACACACACACACTCCCTCATGTCGCCCGCAAAATATGCGTTCGGGGGGAATCGAACCCCGTCGAATGCTTGGAAGGCATCCATGCTAACCATTACACCACGAACGCGTGCGACCTATCTTTTAGTCTCACGTGAATTGAATTCCTAGGAAATTGTCATTCGAACACTCACTCACACACACATCCTCTTATGTCGCCCGCAAAAGGATGCGTTCGGGGGGAATCGAACCCCGTCGAATGCTTGGAAGGCATCCATGCTAACCATTACACCACGAACGCTTGCGACCTATCTTTTAGTCTCATGTGAATTGAATTCCTAGGAAATCGTCATTCGAACACTCACACAGACTGAAAGAGACACACACACACGTCCCTCATGACGCCCGCGAAATATGCGTTCGGGGGAATCGAACCCCAGTCGAATGCTTGGAAGGAATCCATGCTAACCATTACACCACGAACGCGTGCGACCTATCTTTTAGTCTCACGTGAATTGAATTCCTAGGAAATCGTCATTCGAACACTCACACAAAAAACACACACACATCCCTTATGACGCCCGCAAAAGATGCGTTCGGGGGGAATCGAACCCCCGTCGAATGCTTGGAAGGCATCCATGCTAACCATTACACCACGAACGCGTGCGACCTATCTTTTAGTCTCACGTGAATTGAATTCCTAGGAAATTGTCATTCGAACACTCACTCACACACACACATCCTCTTATGTCGCCCGCAAAAGGATGCGTTCGGGGGGAATCGAACCCCCGTCGAATGCTTGGAAGGCATCCATGCTAACCATTACACCACGAACGCGTGCGACCTATCTTTATTTTACGTGAATTGAATTCCTAGGAAATCGTCATTCGAACACTCACACAGACTGAAAGAGACACACACACTCCCTCATGCTCACGCCCGCAAAATATGCGTTCGGGGGAATCAAACCCCGGTCGAATGCTTGGAAGGCATCCATGCTAACCATTACACCACGAACGCGTGCGACCTATCTTTTAGTCTCACGTGAATTGAATTCCTAGGAAATTGTCATTCGAACACTCACTCACACACACATCCTCTTATGTCGCCCGCAAAAGGATGCGTTCGGGGGGAATCGAACCCCCGTCGAATGCTTGGAAGGCATCCATGCTAACCATTACACCACGAACGCGTGCGACCTATCTTTTAGTCTCACGTGAATTGAATTCCTAGGAAATCGTCATTCGAACACTCACACAGACAAAAATACACATCCTCTTCATGTCGCCCGCAAAAGGATGCGTTCGGGGGGAATCGAACCCCGTCGAATGCTTGGAAGGCATCCATGCTAACCATTACACCAGAACGCCATCCATGCTAACCATTACACCACGAACGCTTGCGACCTAACTCTTAGTCTCATGTGAATTGAATTCCTAGGAAATCGTCATTCGAACACTCACACAGACTGAAAGAGACACACACACACGTCCCTCATGACGCCCGCAAAATATGCGTTCGGGGGGAATCGAACCCCCGTCGAATGCTTGGAAGGCATCCATGCTAACCATTACACCACGAACGCGTGCGACCTATCTTTTAGTCTCACGTGAATTGAATTCCTAGGAAATTGTCATTCGAACACTCACTCACACACACGTCCCTCATGTCGCCCGCAAAAGGATGCGTTCGGGGGGAATCGAACCCCCGTCGAATGCTTGGAAGGCATCCATGCTAACCATTACACCACGAACGCGTGCGACCTATCTTTTAGTCTCACGTGAATTGAATTCCTAGGAAATTGTCATTCGAACACTCACATAACACACATCCCCTCATGCCCAAAAGATGCGTTCGGGGGGAATCGAACCCCCGTCGAATGCTTGGAAGGCATCCATGCTAACCATTACACCACGAACGCGTGCGACCTATCTTTTAGTCTCACGTAATGAAATTCTAGGAAATTTATTCAACAGACACTACACACACATCCTCTCATGTCGCCCGCAAAAGGATGCGTTCGGGGGGAATCGAACCCCCGTCGAATGCTTGGAAGGCATCCATGCTAACCATTACACCACGAACGCGTGCGACCTATCTTTTAGTCTCACGTGAATTGAATTCCTAGGAAATTGTCATTCGAACACTCACTCACACACAATCCTCTTATGTCGCCCGCAAAAGGATGCGTTCGGGGGGAATCGAACCCCCGTCGAATGCTTGGAAGGCATCCATGCTAACCATTACACCACGAACGCTTGCGACCTAACTCTTAGTCTCATGTGAATTGAATTCCTAGGAAATCGTCATTCGAACACTCACACAGACTGAAAGAGACACACACACGTCCCTCATGACGCCCGCAAAATATGCGTTCGGGGGGAATCGAACCCCCGTCGAATGCTTGGAAGGCATCCATGCTAACCATTACACCACGAACGCGTGCGACCTATCTTTTAGTCTCACGTGAATTGAATTCCTAGGAAATCGTCATTCGAACACTCACACAGACTGAAAGAGACACACACATCCTCTCTCATGACGCCCGCAAAATATGCGTTCGGGGGGAATCGAACCCCCGTCGAATGCTTGGAAGGCATCCATGCTAACCATTACACCACGAACGCGTGCGACCTATCTTTTAGTCTCACGTGAATTGAATTCCTAGGAAATTGTCATTCGAACACTCACACACAGACTGAAAGAGACACACACACAAGTCCCTCATGTCGCCCGCAAAAGGATGCGTTCGGGGGGAATCGAACCCCTGTCGAATGCTTGGAAGGCATCCATGCTAACCATTACACCACGAACGCGTGCGACCTATCTTTTAGTCTCACGTGAATTGAATTCCTAGGAAATCGTCATTCGAACACTCAAATAACAGAAGAAAGCACAACACCACACATGATGTCGCCCGCAAAATATGCGTTCGGGGGAATCGAACCCCCGTCGAATGCTTGGAAGGCATCCATGCTAACATTAAAACCTTTTTTCACACCATTACACCACGAACGCGTGCGACCTATCTTTTAGTCTCACGTGAATTGAATTCCTAGAAAATTGTCATTCGAACACTCACTCACACACACGTCCCTCATGACGCCCGCAAAATATGCGTTCGGGGGGAATCGAACCCCCGTCGAATGCTTGGAAGGCATCCATGCTAACCATTACACCACGAACGCGTGCGACCTATCTTTTAGTCTCACGTGAATTGAATTCCTAGAAAATTGTCATTCGAACACTCACACAGACTGAAAGAGACACACACACACAGTCCCTCATGACGCCCGCAAAATATGCGTTCGGGGGGAATCGAACCCCCGTCGAATGCTTGGAAGGCATCCATGCTAACCATTACACCACGAACGCGTGCGACCTAACTTTTAGTCTCACGTGAATTGAATTCCTAGGAAATTGTCATTCGAACACTCATTTACACACACATCCTCTTATGTCGCCCGCAAAAGGATGCGTTCGGGGGGAATCGAACCCCCGTCGAATGCTTGGAAGGCATCCATGCTAACCATTACACCACGAACGCGTGCGACCTATCTTTTAGTCTCACGTGAATTGAATTCCTAGGAAATCGTCATTCGAACACTCACACAGACTGAAAGAGACACACACACACCTCCCTCATGACGCCCGCAATATATGCGTTCGGGGGGAATCGAACCCCCCTCGAATGCTTGGAAGGCATCCATGCTAACCATTACACCACGAACGCGTGCGACCTATCTTTTAGTCTCACGTGAATTGAATTCCTAGAAAATTGTCATTCGAACACTCACACAGACTGAAAGAGACACACACACACGTCCCTCATGACGCCCGCAAAATATGCGTTCGGGGGGAATCGAACCCCCGTCGAATGCTTGGAAGGCATCCATGCTAACCATTACACCACGAACGCGTGCGACCTAACTCTTAGTCTCATGTGAATTGAATTCCTAGGAAATTGTCATTCGAACACTCACTCACACACACATCCTCTTATGTCGCCCGCAAAAGGATGCGTTCGGGGGGAATCGAACCCCCGTCGAATGCTTGGAAGGCATCCATGCTAACCATTACACCACGAACGCGTGCGACCTATCTTTTAGTCTCACGTGAATTGAATTCCTAGGAAATTGTCATTCGAACACTCACTCACACACACATCCTCTTATGTCGCCCGCAAAAGGATGCGTTCGGGGGGAATCGAACCCCCGTCGAATGCTTGGAAGGCATCCATGCTAACCATTACACCACGAACGCGTGCGACCTATCTTTTAGTCTCACGTGAATTGAATTCCTAGGAAATTGTCATTCGAACACTCACTCACACACACATCCTCTTATGTCGCCCGCAAAAGGATGCGTTCGGGGGGAATCGAACCCCCGTCGAATGCTTGGAAGGCATCCATGCTAACCATTACACCACGAACGCGTGCGACCTATCTTTTAGTCTCACGTGAATTGAATTCCTAGGAAATTGTCATTCGAACACTCACTCACACACACATCCTCTTATGTCGCCCGCAAAAGGATGCGTTCGGGGGGAATCGAACCCCCGTCGAATGCTTGGAAGGCATCCATGCTAACCATTACACCACGAACGCTTGCGACCTAACTCTTAGTCTCATGTGAATTGAATTCCTAGGAAATCGTCATTCGAACACTCACACAGACTGAAAGAGACACACACACACACGTCCCTCATGACGCCCGCAAAATATGCGTTCGGGGGGAATCGAACCCCCGTCGAATGCTTGGAAGGCATCCATGCTAACCATTACACCACGAACGCGTGCGACCTATCTTTTAGTCTCACGTGAATTGAATTCCTAGGAAATCGTCATTCGAACACTCACACAGACTGAAAGAGACACACACACCCCTCATGACGCCCGCAATATATGCGTTCGGGGGGAATCGAACCCCCCTCGAATGCTTGGAAGGCATCCATGCTAACCATTACACCACGAACGCGTGCGACCTATCTTTTAGTCTCACGTGAATTGAATTCCTAGGAAATCGTCATTCGAACACTCACTCACACACACATCCTCTTATGTCGCCCGCAAAAGGATGCGTTCGGGGGGAATCGAATCCCCGTCGAATGCTAGGAAGGCATCCATGCTAACCATTACACCACGAACGCGTGCGACCTATCTTTTAGTCTCACGTGAATTGAATTCCTAGGAAATTGTCATTCGAACACTCACACACACACTGAAAGAGACACACAGGTCCCTCATGACGCCCGCAAAATATGCGTTCGGGGGGAATCGAACCCCCGTCGAATGCCTGGAAGGCATCCTTGCAGCAGGAATACTTTTGTAAACTCGTATTGTTTGTTTGTATTCATAAAGTTTTTCACTGCAATGGAGGATTCCAGCCAGTGAAAGAGAGGGTTGCATGCAATTTTCTGAAGAGCTGCACAAAATGTTTTATTATCATTATTATATCATTTACGTAAACAAATCCACATAGTACCCGATTCAAATAGAAGTCTTGGAAGAGGAAACTGCATTTTTGTAGGTGATTAATACTTCTGACAAGAGCAGTTCATCAGGTTTTGCTTAGCTGAGCCAGCTGGGTGAAAGAATAGATGTAAAGTGCTTGCCATTGGATTCTATGATGGGCGAAAGTCCATGTGGAGATAAAACAAACGCCGAAATGAAAGGAGGGGAGTAGATGATTGGTGACAAAATGAACGGAGAAAGAATTAAAGGAGACAATGTGTGTGGGACCCCAATAAATGGCGTTAAAGCAAATGGTGATAAAATAAGAGGATTGAGTGCCACAGGCGATAGAATAAATGGGGAAAGTACTAACGGGGATAGGATGAATGGAGTGCCAATACCTGGACACAGGATAAGGGGATCAAACGCAAGTGGACTAAGCACAATAGGAGAAAACATAACAGGTGAAAGAATCACGGGTGACAAAAGACGTGGAGCAAGAATTACGGGTACAAACACCCATGGTGACAATATGACAGCTCCGAAAATGGCAGGCGATAAGACGACCGGTGTAAGTAGAACAGGGGAAAGTATTACGGGTTGTGATGCAGTAGCGGGATCGACAGTGATCGAACCAAGCACAAGCGGAGAAAGCACAATTGATTTCCGCCGTTGTGCCTTGAATTCCATCGTTTCCGTAGCCAGACCATGTATCATGCTATTTACAGCAACTAACACATCATTTCTTGAAACGTTTGAAAAATGTTTCCGCATCTGTGGATCGTAAAAAGGAGACTGCGAACCATATACCATATCTAGTTGATTTTCGGTCATTATACTGTATCCCGTTATGTTCATCAAGTTCAGCTGCAAATAGATTGAAATAGACGAAAATCAGTTGTTGTGCGACAAATTGTACATTTTAATTCAATTGCTTAACTTCAGTCGCTCTCAATGCAATGTACACACCAAATCATTTTTTTCTTCTTACTGATCAATCAAATTTTTAGACTTGATGGCGCCCAGTGTTCGAAATATCCTTCACGATCTCATCTTTTTGAATTTCTAGCTTCTATATTTTTTCTATTTCACTTTTCTCATTTCCTCTAAAGATTTCTCCGCAATATTCAACGATGGAAAAATATCGCGCGAAGTGATCAGGTAATGACAGATGGTTATATCGTTTTTACTAGAAAAAACCGTTTTTCAAAAAATTTTCAAAAAATTTTCAAAAAAAGGGGGCCTCTTGGATTCTTATATTTTTTCCATCAAAATAGATCCAAGGAGTGGAGTACATGCAGTGACTGGTTTTTCCACACGCTTCGAATTTTTTCTTTAGACATAGTTACTTTTCAAGCCTTTAGAGAGTTTACCATGCATGTTAGTGCGTCAGAAGGAAACCAACAACGCAAAGAAGAACAGAAACCAAAGAATACCTGTTCTTTGGTAAACGTCCTTTGAAGTCGCTCGAAAAGCTCCACTTTGACTTTCTCTTGCTCACCAAACATTTCGGTCACATTTTCTTTGCTGAACCAAAGTGGCTGTCCCTCAGGACTATAAAAAGGGTCATCTCTTCGTCTATTTTTGTACGACGTAAACATGTCCTTCTGGAATTATTTAAATTTTGAGAGAAATCCAACCCCTATTTTTTTGTATTCCAACCTTCATACTATACAAAGCATCAGACACTCCAGCCGCTTCGATAATGAGGTCCAACCATGCTTCGTTGTCATTTTTTCCAGAAAGTGTCATTTCATTAGATAAACTAGTTTCTCTTTCTATTCCTTGTCCTTCACTGTGTAGTGCAAAGAGTGATGGTGAAATTACATGGATCTGGAAAGGAAAAACCAGCAAATATTTATTACATATTATTACATATTATTTAAAATTGTATAGGAACAAGTAAGATGTAGAATCTTAAACGACGGTTCTTAACTCATCTCAATCATACCGTATCATTTCCGTTTGGAGTAAGCGGGAAGAACCGTGGTGAGATCAGTTGGACATTCTTCTTGTCAAAATCCGTTACATTCTTTCCAGTCATCATCATCCCCACCTTCACCGCTTTAATAATCTTTCAAAAAGGAAAATAGATGCAAGAAATTGTTTTAAAAATACCATTTCGAATAAGCTGGATTGGAGCCATCATTAGTTTCTCATCTCCTCTGACATCTTTTTCTTCAACATTTGATGTTCTCATAAGATTTTCCATTTCGGAATTGTCATAGTCGTCTCCAAGGATATTAATTCTCTGCACTGTGCACGATTCAATCGGATTATACCTTTTTACTTTCATCGCAACTAATTACCTTGATATAATCGTGACCGAGGCGGTGCTCTTCTCTTATTTTACGTCGAAAAACACCAAGACGTTTGTAAATCGCATCTTGAGTCCTCTGTTTGTCTTTGATCCTTGTGCCTTCTTCTCGAATCTCAGCAATAATTTCTCTCCAGCTGAAATAACACCAAACTACTCATCAATAAAACCACATTCTCTAGGATAAAGCCGGACTTCAGACTTCTTGTGATGTTCGCTTCGCACACCTTTACTGATCAGTAAAAATTAACAGTACTGACATTCTATCCAAAGTTCACCTTGATCACCTTCACCTTGACTCCCGTTGATCTTCGAACTGGTCGGCAGGCGCCAGTAATTCTTCCATTTGTCCCAATCGCGTGCCAGAGTCGCCCAGTGGTTCCTG
Source organism: Necator americanus (assembly GCF_031761385.1). Classification (NCBI taxonomy): domain Eukaryota; kingdom Metazoa; phylum Nematoda; class Chromadorea; order Rhabditida; family Ancylostomatidae; genus Necator; species Necator americanus. The sequence goes on from NC_087371.1 coordinate 16,833,466, forward strand.
GTTTCGCGTGAGACACGAAGAGCATCATAATTTTCTGATGCGTGATGAGTACTGCCGGAAGGTTCTTCAGGTGTTCTGGGATGGGAGAACCTCTGGAATGACATGTCCATCTTCCCATCTTCAGGTGGTGAGGAGGCAAGTGGACATGGCTGTCGAAGAGATCAGAGTAGAAATCGTAGATGATTTTCTCCATTCCCCTTCTCGATGCAATGGTTGTTCCCTTCCGGTTACGGAGAGCAGTCATCCTCGTCTTGCGACTGTCGAAGTCTCGACTGGCATAGCGGATGCTTTTCCCCGCCTCTGCAGCTTCAGCCAGCACTTCTGCATCTTCTCTCTTTAAGGTCGTCCTTGATCGCTCTCTGCAAAGCCTTGCGAGCTCGGACGTTTCGACAAAAGTTTCAAGAGACAGGCGTCTCTTGGTGGTTTTAAAACTCTCAGTCTTCTTCGTGCAGTCGTGGACGTGTTCAACGAGCCGGTTATATTCCTCGTCGATGTTGTCCATTGCGGAATATTCCTAAAAGCCGGCTAGCGTAGCGAAGAGATCCCAGGTAATGATAGTTCTGCGATATCGCTCTCTGACCTTGGCGACTTTCTCTTCTCTCCTCGTGAAGGAAAATCTTCCTGAGGGAGACGATGGTCCGATCCCGTATAGAATGTTGGCACAACAGTGACGTCCGTCAAGCACATCCTTTTATTGACGATGATGTGGCCTATTTCATTACGGTACCTTCCACTGGGTGACTCCCACGTCCAGCGTAGAGAGGAGGGCTTCTGGAATTGTTCCCATGGATGTTCTTAGTCATCATGATGAACTCGGAGAGCCTCTCCCCCTGGTCATTCCAGTGTAGGCCGTGGGTCCCGATGTGAAGTTCCTCCGGCGTTCCTCTTGGGCCAACCTTGGCGTTGAAATCGCCAATTATCACCTTGTAAAAGGCATGATCTTCTCGGTAGAACTTCTCCAGGTCCATATAGAAAGCTTCGACTTCTTCTTCGTAGCTTGATGTTGGAGCGTAAACGACGAAGATAGTCAAAGCTGGTGTTGGGCCACATCTTCTCATCCGCAGACGTCCGATTCGGGTCGTAAGTTGTTCAAAAGAGTCGATGTTCTTTGCCATACTCGTGTTGACGAGGACGCCAACTCCACCAACACCTCTACTGTCGCATGTTCCTAAGAACAGTTCTTCTCCAGTTTCATATACGGCGTTGAGAGGGTGACGTCGTCTCGTCTCGGTCAGTCCGATGACGTCGTACTTGATCTTCTTGACTTGCATCATCAGATCTTCGATGGTCGCTTCCGATGCAAGCGTGCGTGCGTTATAAGTACAGATCGTCATACTAGCCCTTTTCCGGTTCGGCAGCCTATATGACTCCTGCAACCCCGTCCTTCCTGGCGCTACCGTACCAGGCTTTCCTCCGAAATCAGGAGACTCTTTTCTATTACTGTGACATGCATAAAATTTTAAAACCCATGGGCAGGTTGCAAGTCTCTAGTCCCATGCGTTTTTGGGAGAACTTGCGTTCTCCCGGAGTAGACATGTGGAGCTTATTTGTTGGAGGCAACTCCAAACCGCCTACCTTGCGCCTCTCAGTCACTTGATTGCAGGCTTTTGGTCGGACCAAAGTGCGAGAGAGAAGGGTGTCATGAACCAGTCCTGGCTCAGCAGAAACAGGGAGTCCATCCCTTGAATCCACCCGCGTCTTTGGGCAAGCACAAGGTCGCTTTTCATCCCCCGCCACCTGGGGACGCGCCACGTAGCCCGGCTGTGATCCCTCTAGTGAGGGAGGTCCGTGGCTCTGCAAAATTAGAATCATTATTTCCTGCTGTTTTGTCCGGCTCTATTAAAGAAAACTATCATTATTTTCTATTAATATTTTCTATTTTTTCCTCAAAAATTTAGGCAAACTTCATAGTTTTCTTCCTAAACACGTCAGTTTTAGTTTTTTATTTGGAAAACACTCAAACATGATTGTACATTTCTTTAAAACCTCACCCTTTCTTTAAAACCTTGGAAACATTATTTAAAACACCACAAAAAAGTCTGAATGTTTGGCTAAAGCCAGACTTCAGACTTTTTTGTGGTGTTCCCCTCGTTCGCATTCACTGATCAATTAATCAGAATTAATCAGAAATTAATGGTAGTGACGAGAAGCAAAAGATCTCAAAGTTTTCTTTCTAAACGCGCCAGTTCCACATTTTGAAAATGTTCAAACTTAAGCTTCGAACACTCTTCGATTCCATTATTATATAGACAAAATTTTAAAGCACTACTCGAAGAATGGGTGTTCTCCCTGTTTTTCCAAGCAGCTATGAAAGAATGATGTTTAACATAAAATGACGTGAACGACATCATCGTACTGACAAAGATAAGATTCCTCGTCAGATCATGCAAACTATTATGCACTATTTAAGCAGCCGGTTTCATTCGTGTTTCCACTTTTTGAAGAACATGATCTGCATGTTACCAATCTGAGGGAAACATGCAAGGAAACAGACGCGCGGATGAGTAATAGAGATGAAAATCAACGCGCGTAGCGGCCACAGGTATAAAACTGTTGCAATGTCCCACTTACCTCTCGCGACATGCACACTACGTTACCGCGCGATAATACTGCATTGTGGCACAATCCGACGCCGTTGGACCCGTCGTACCCCATTTTACCGCTCCACGATGCCGATGCATCAATTTGACGCCGGTGGACCCGTCGCACCCCATTTCATAGCTCTTTATCTGGCGTCGGTGCACACATACACCACACCACACCACACCACACACACACGTGACAGAATAAGCCCGTTATTATATACCAGTCTGAATGTCCGGCTAAAGCCGGACTTCAGACTTTCGGTGGTTTTAGCTTCGCTCCCCTTCACTGATCATTAAAGTTTATAGTAATGGTGTTTTCTGTAAAATTAGATTTGTGTTTTTATAACAACGCTTTCCTTCTCTTGTTTATATTATAAATTACGGATTAAAGATTGTGGAGCTTTCCTTCTAAACGCGTCAATTCTACATTTGGAGAATATTCGACCATCAGCTACAAACACTCTTTCGATGCCAGAATAATATAGATACAATTTGAAAGGATTACTCGAAGTATGGATATTCCTCCTGTTTTCCCCCAATAGTTATCAAAGAATGATGTTTTAACATAAAATGACGTGAAAGACATCATCCTACTTATAAAGATAACGTTCCACGTCAGATCATATAAACATCTTGCTACTACTTAAGAATCCGTTTGCATGCGTGTTCCCACTTTCTGAGAACGGCATGCTACAAACTTGAGGCGAACGAAGAAGGAAATAGACACGCGGAGGAGTCGTAAAGGTGAAAAGCAAAGCGCCCAGTGGCCACGGCTATGAAAAGGCTGCAACCATCCATCATTTACATCATCCACACGAAGTTATTGCGCACCAATCCGACGCCGGTGGACCCGTCGCACCCCCTTCTATAGGTATCTGGCTCCGGCGCACCAACCCGACGGCGGTGGACCCGTCGCACTCGCTTCTGTAGGTATCTGGCGCCGGTGGACCCGTCGCACCCCCTTCTATAGATGTCTGGCGCCTGTGGACCCGTCACACCCCATTTTATAGCTTTCTAGCGCCGGTTGACCCGTCGCACCCCCCTTTTTGAATTTCGTGACTGACACACACACACACACACACACACACACACACACACACACACACGAGACAAAAATTTTTTTATCCATCTGAACGTCCGGCTAAAGCCGGACTTCATTTTGGTGTTTTCTTCGCTCCCCTTCACTTATCAATTAAAATTAACAGTAGTGGCATTTTCTGAGAAATTGGACTTGTGTATCTCCAATTGTCTTTCTTCCTTTTTATATTATAACTAAAAGCGAAAGATTTCATAGTCTTCTTCACAACGCGTCAGTTCTACATTTGGAGAACATTCGAACTTCAGCTTCAAACACTCCACACCAATATATTCTAGACAAAGTTTAAAAGTATTACGCGAAATATTTGTTTTCCTCCTGATTTCTCCAATACATATCACAGAATGATGTTTTAACATAAAATTACGTGAAAGACATCATCCTCCTGATAAAGATAACGTTCCACGTCAGATCACATGAACATCTTGCTACTATTTAAGCAGCCGTTTGCATGCGTGTTTCCACTTTCTCAGAACGGCATGCTACCAACTTGAGGCGAACGAAGAAGGAAATAGACACACGGAGGAGTCGTAAAGGTGAAAAGCAAAGCGCTCATTCGGTTGTAACCATCTATCTTTTGCGTCATGCACACTAAGTTATTGCGCAGCACTAATCGGATTCACCGACGCCGTTGGATCCGTCGCACCCCATATTATAGCAATTTGCACACACCCCCTCCTTCTATTTCCCGGTGACACATCGGACCCCCCATAGTATCTGGCAGGGACCGACGCACAACCTTACGGTGTCTGGCGCGGTGGACCCGCACACCCTATATCACACCGGGACGCACACACACCTTCATTACTGCCCCCCCCCCCCCCCCCCCCCCCCCCCCCCCCCCTCCCTTTCTCTTTCTATTTTACCCCTACCCCCCCCCCCCCCGCCCCCCCGCCCCCCCCCCCCCCCCCCCCCCTCACACACACACACACACACACACACACACACACACACACACACACACACACACACACACACACACACACACACACACACACACACACACACACACACACACACACACACACACACACACACACACACACACACACACACACACACACACACGGACTAAGCGCGTTATTATATATCATGATCATGATGATGATATATCATGATCATGATCATGATAATTATTACATACCATGATGATTAAAGAAGATACATAAAAGAGACACAAAGGCAGGTGAATTCTCATAAAGTTCTATTTATTTTGAATCTGCAAAATTGCCTCACTTATTTGAATCTTCAATACATAAATCAAAAGCTATAAAGCGACTCACTGTTTGAAATCCTGGTGCCGTTTATTCTTTAATTTTCGTATATCTCGTAAAAGACTTCTTGCGATCTTACCAAAGGGCGATATTGCTTCTACTAAAATAATAACTGCTACCTCAAAGAATTGCTCAACAATGGAAAACTGTCATATACCATTTGCCAAATCATATCGATCTTTTGTAACCGGTTTAACTTTCAACAGTTGACGTGAACTGATAGAGCGTTTGGCACGCATTCTGAATCCACCCACCCAACTATTTGCAGTTGAATAACGTCCCTGAAACATCATGTAATATTATACTGTTCCTGAGTAACGACAAAATGACATGGCTGTTATATTGCAAATTTTATGGTTTATTTCAACCGTCATAAGTCACATTTTTACTACGAATCCATCGGTCATATTAATGCTGTTGAAGTTCAAGTCTCCAAAAAACAGCGTTTAGTTGCATTCCCTCATAATTCCCTCACCTTTCAGACGATTTAAAGAAGGAAACAGGAAGTATATTAATTTAACAAAATTCACTGTTCCACATACGACACAAAGAAAATGTCTAATCATATTTTCAGTTTCATTTATTTTAAAGTCGAATCTACTTGAAGCGTAGAAAGAACAAACGTTGATGAGTTTTTCCACTCCTAAAGAGGAATTACGGAGTCGTTGTCTTGAAATTTCACGATTTTTAGCACCGAAGCTTCGAAGAAGCGTCTCAAGCCTATTCAATCGTTGCAGTCTCGACTGCCCAATCACATTCAAATTTTCCTTTGGTAGCCTGATTTTTCCTGAATATTATTGATATTTGTATGGGTTAGGGATTCTACTTGTTCACAACGTTGTCTTACCATCTTCTCCAGCCTTTTTTTCAAGCTTTTTCAGCCATTGCTGATATTTTTCTTCCGCTTGCAACAATCTAACGACACATATCGCATGTTGTTTCACATTCATAGCGTCCTTGTTGCATTGCTTGTGGGCAAGTTCTTCAGCTTCTCCGACATTTTTTAATCTAAAATGTCGACGAAGTGAAGTAGTATGAAACTAACGCATATCCTTTAGAAAAAGTGGTACTAACTAAAACCTACTTTTTTAGAGTTATCTGTTTACTTCTGTAATTTTTTTGCAACGAACTAACTTGTTTGTCGCAAATGCTGCCATTAAACCAGAAACTGCTTGATCTGTCCAATGTTGGTAGAGCTTTAAACCAGCCTCCGTAGAAATTATGATTGTCGTTTTCTTACCATCGTTGTGCATTTTATTTAGCGATGGATCGTCGTTATCATCATCAAAATCATCATTCACATCCTCGTCTAAGATCACACCTCCCTAAAAGTATACGTTATTTTAAGAGAAACGATTTAGTGAAAAAAGAGAGAAATGAAATAAACAAGTAAATAAATAGCTTTCCAACAAACTCCCATAATTCACGCACATAATCTAATCAATATGAGTGATTTTCAATGGGATAAAAGAATGTCTGTTGAGCTGCTACGGAAGTGCAAGTTTGAAGGAAACATATGAAACCATACATGAACACAAAAATTAAGAAATACAAGACAAAATAACTGCTATTCTTTAAGAGACGTGGAAAAATTAAGTAAAAGGAGAATAAACTCATCCTCATCCTATTCATAATCATGAGTCAATACAACAACAGAAATATAAAAAAGGCTTTTCAGAATATTCTGCTTATCTAATTTGTAATGAAACTTCAATCACTATGATAAACACTCACATCGGTAGCGTTCCTCTTTCGTTCCCAACGTTCAACAACGGCAGTAATGTTCACATATGGCCACATATTTGGGGGAATATTACTCCGGATCAGTATCTGTTCTTGTTCTTTAGTGACTTTTTCAATCGACATTTTCTCAAGTTTTACTAAATTATCCGACCATGGAAGTGAAGGTCCCGAAACTGATTTGAGCGAGTTTCTTTCGGAATCATTGGTCCTCTCTAATGTAGCAGCTGAAAGAAATTATTGAATTATTGTCATTGTACATCTATAATTGACCGAACCCAAAAGTAAGGCAGATTAAGGTGAAGTGTATATATGACAATTTACGTCTCCCACCTCTACATATAAGAATGAAAATGATCCACATGACCTTGATGAGTTACGGAGACAACTTGAACTTGGTGTGAATAACGGCGGAGCGGGTGGAACAGTTCACGCTTTGATGGACGGGGAAAAGGCGGGCCCGAAGTCCCCGTACGAATTTCATTTTGCATTAATTCATATGTACTGATCGCAAAACGCAATCGTCTTAAGGAAATGTTACATTGCTACAGGAAAACTCGGTTTTTTTTTCCTAACTTATTTTTAGATTTTTTCTCGGATTCTTGGTAGACCTCCGATATTGTTTTGTTAGTGACATACTACTACTGCTAGCAAAATTAACCAATTACATTGAACAAGGAAGTATGTGACCACAAAATCTTGTAAGAAATCCTGACCTCGCGGGAAAATGAGCCAAGCAGTCTTTCTCAAGGCTATAGCTCTACAACTCTTCCACAACTTCTTATGCAATGATATTTCTAGTGCCACCGCACTTACTTTGGAACAGCGAACACTCTAGCCTACGAGCTCCATCGCAACCTCCATATGTTGCCAATTCTTGTATTAACGCTTGGTATTAAGCCGAACTGTTGTCACGCGTTACCAAATTCAGGTACCAACCAGATCTTACGACCAATTACCAGACGAAGATTGGTGTCACAACACCAAAGTTATTCACATCGAGGATGGACGTGTTCTTTTAGAAAACTAGTGAAGGCAGCCCGCTACACTAAACTATGTTAATTTCCTTGAACCTTAGAGAGCTCGAAGCACTAGTGTTTGTGACAAATATTCACTTGCCCGTATACGAATCTAATTGCTAATCTGCCTGCGATGACTCTGATTGTGCCAAACGCAAGTAGGCATTCGAGTATACCTTTTGGACTATAAAAATTTCACAGTTATATATTATATTATATATTACCCAGGTCACGTCCAGTACACTGCCAATTTCCAACCCGAATAGGTCAAATACTCCGAGGGTGCATGGAATCTTTGGTAACAACACTCCATTTCGTTGCTCTGAACTGACATTGTTGACCTGAGGTACTCGGGTCACTCGGTGTTGATAGTCAGTTCAAGCGAGACGCTAATTCTCGCAAGACTTGGAGCAACAACGAATGGACGGATTCTGCGCGAACTCTCACAGACGATCGAGAATTTTTGGCAGGGGTGTATTCAAGGCTTCGGCGAAAATGAGGGGAACTGCGTCAGGACATAATACCTGCCCGCCTATTAAGTCAAGTAAGTTAGCAGATTCATTTGTACTGAAGCAACACAAGATGAAATAAAATTGAATCTGAACCCAGGTGTCTGCGAGAACGCTTTAAAGTAATTGAAGATTAAGTAGTTCATTCTATTTCTACTTCAAACAGATTTAAACGAACGATTAGGCTGCTCGCAGAGTTCAGAGCCGCGCGGTTTAGCGGCTCTACGGTTTGGTCATTATTGACTATTCAAAACAGTGCGCTCAATAACCACCAAACAAACTTAATCTTTAGTTACTTTAAAGAGTTCTCGCAGACACCTGGGTTCAGATTCAATTTTATTTCATCTTGTGTTGCTTCAGTACAAATGAATCGGCTAACTTACTTGACTTAATAGGCGGGCAGGTATTATGTCCTGACGCAGTTCCCCTCATTTTCGCCGAAGCGCCACCTCTTAACTCTGCGAGCAGCCTTACCTGAGTATATATATATATATATATATATATATATATATATATATATATATATATATATATATATATATATATATATATATATATATATATACTACGAAGTAGCTGTCCCAGAGTTAAACATTAATCCGAGGTCAAGAGTGGGATAAATGGAATAAATACTGGAAAGGTATACGACACCTCAATATTAAAGTTCAGAAGATAACCAGCTGAGGACCGCGCGACCCGAGCAGTGAGGATCAAGCATTTTGGTTGACCCTCTGACCAATCGGTCGCGATTTTCCCCCGCAAATATCGCTCTATATCGAACTCTCTTTCAAACATGCAACAACATTCAAACAAAAACTAACTGATCGTGAAGTGCTTGAAGATGGCTTTTCGCGAGTAGACAAGTTTCTTCTTCCCCGAGTAGAAGAATGTGTAGGGTGTCCTAATATTTGCGCAAGAATTGACCTAAATCGAAAACAGTTTTTTCAATTGTACTTTTTTATTGAAAAACAAAATACGTAGGAAGGTTATGTATTGAATAGCACATCGGGCAAATGACCTCTAATGGCTTTCCTGGGATACTTTTTTGAAAATGAGGCTGGTCAAGCAGTTACTGTAACTGGTAGTCCATATCGCGATATGATACCAGAGTTCTTAATGCCTAAATTGGATGAAATGGATGTGTGGGAAGTTTCAACAGGACGGTGCTACATGTCATACAGCCCCTAGAAATAATCCAATTGCTGCGTTAGAGATCTCTTGGTCGAGTACTCTCTCGGTGATCAGAATTGGTCCCTAGATCATGTGGTTTGACATCATTGGACTTCTTTTTATTTCTATGAGGTTATCTGAGGTCAAAGAACTATGTCATCAAGCCCACATCCTTGCACAGAAATGGAGGTCATTTGCCCTATGTGCTATTCCATACACAACCTTATCCTATGCAATTTATATTCCAATTTAAAAAAAATGTTACTAAAGAACTGTTTTGTTTAATTCGAATCTTACGTAAATTTTGGGACACCCTATACAAGGAGAAATATCCCAGAACACTTGAAATTCTATTGCGCATAAAATCCTTGGCTTCCTTTTAGTCAAAGTTTCTGTTTTATAATCGTTCACCTGTGCGACGAGCTGATTTCATCGCGAATAGCCCCGTGTGAATGGGGTCAAAATGTATCTCACCGTTACAAGGATAGCTGATGATCTGGTATCAACAAATTAAGGGTGTAATTGACCGATTCAGTCGAATTATATGAAGTGTGACGTGACTGCATTAAGCGCAGAAAGATGACCGTGAAATCGGCGACTGCACCCTTATCAGTTATCTGTTTCTAGTGGTCTACCTACGATCTTGCTAATGGTCAACTAACAAGGAACAAGGAATAGAGAAGTAAATGATGCAAAAGATCATGCAAGATTTCTTGGTGCTGTTTATCCAGGGATTATCGCAAAGCGCAAAAGAAAAAAACAGAGCACATATGTTTTTTTACCGCACCCATGTGAACATGCTTGGGCTTATTTGATTAATTTGAAATCATGCGTAATACATATGGAAAATGGACTGCTATCTAAGCTCCAATGCTTGAGCAGTGCAACGAAAAATTGGCTCCGAAACTGAAGACGAACGGTACTTCTTCGTACAAGGTTTGCGGAGAACATAAAATGAAGAACTTTGCTGTACAAGCATATAATTCCGCGGAAACACAAACCAGGTTTTGGACATCGGCCTAGACTCGGCGGTGTACAACAGCTTTTTTTTTTTGAATCTGACAGTGGCAACATGCATTAGAACAAAAAGAATTTGAAATGGTACAGGTGTAGTAGTAGATGAAAAGATGATGCTATTAGGGATTAAGAAAATCCATCTAAAGCAAAACTGAAGTACATTGCGTGTCTTAAGAGTTCTGTTTAGGTTCCTTCTATTTGAACACTATTCTGGAGATTAAGTGGTGGGATGCAAAGTAGAAGAAGAGATGGAAGGTAAAGGAGGAAAAGTGGAATATTCAGAGTGCACTATTCTAGTCCACGAACTTCGGTCGTACTTGTTCGTATTCAAAACGATTCGAAACTGTTTATTTTCTGTGAGATTCCGCCCTCCGGTTGTTTTCCTACCTCTTACAATTCTTCCGCTTTTCCAAGGGCTGGCCCATTGCACGCGTGGAAAATCAGCATTACGTAGACGGTGCATTGTGATGTTTCGAACAAGTTATGAATTAATCTTTTTCAAACACTAGAAATATGTGTAAGGAAGAAAAAAATGGAACACTTCTTAGCGGCTGTTCTTCCCACAATGTTGGATCTATTACCGACTGCTGAGTAGCTCATTTTTACGTGAAGTATTCGTACATAGAATCAATTCTTAATTAACAACACTACTGAATAAGAAGTCAAGAAGAGAGAGGAGATGATCATTTTTAGAATTGTACCTATAATACAAAAAAAACAACCTGAAAAAAAACGTATTACCTGGCAGATATATATATATATATATATATATATATATATATATCAGCCTGAACGTCCGGCTAAAGCCGGACTTCAGGCTTATTTCGATCTTCGCTCCACTCGTTCTCACCGACCAATAAGAAATAGCAGTAGCGACATTTTTTGGGAAATTAGAATTGCTTTTTTATCAAAGCTTTATCCATTTTTTTTAACCCGAAGACTTAAGTATAGATGAGTGATTTTGTGGTTCTTCCTTAAACTCTCAGTTCTATATTTGGAGAGCAATCCAGCTTGATTTCCTGTCTATGTTTCCCTCAAACCTCCACAATTTGAAACATTATTCGAATTATGAGTCTGCTCCGTTCTCAGCTATTAGCAAGAATGATGTGCTATCATGGAATGACATGAATATCACTATTGTAGTGATAAAAATAACGTTCTACGTCAGATCGCGTAAACTGTTGGCTACTATGTATTGGTTTTAAGCAGTCGTTTACACGTGTGTTACCTCCTTTTGAAAAAGGATGACAACAGCGTTAGGGAGACATGCTGGGAAATAGATATGCGAAGGAACCATGGAAACCCATTCTACTGCGTTGGAGCTCCCGCGCACTCCGACGCAATGGAACCCGTCCTCCCCCTCTAGCTTTCTGGCACCGGCGCACCATTTCAACCCCGTGGGACCCGCCCCAACCCATTTTACAGCTATCTGGCTCCGGGATACGGATTCGACGTCGTAGTACACGTTGTGGTTCAAGCGCACCAAACCGACGCCATAGTATTCCCTCTCTTTCTGGAATTTCTTGACTGAGACACTCACATACACAGACGCACATACATGACAGAATAAGCCCGTTATTCTACAGCATGATAGTTTGCAATTTTGATAGTATACATTCACATAAAAGTTTATTTACTCTCACTAACATATGAGAGGAACTGATTTGACTCATCGAAGCGAACGTAGATACCAAAAGAACTTTGCACAGTGGTGAAAAGGTAGAGCGCTCGCCTATCAGGTGCATTGCAATGGTTCACACACACACACACCACACACAGACATCACACACACACACACACACACACACACACACACACACACACACACACACACACACACACACACACACACACACACATACACACACATACACACACACACACACACACACACACACACACACACACACACACACACACACACACACACACACACACACACACACACACACACACACACACACACACACACACACACACACACACACACACACACACACACACACACACACACACACACACACACACACACACACACACACACACACACACACACACACACACACACACACACACACACACACACACACACACACACACACACACACACACACACACACACACACACACACACACACACACACACACACACACACACACACACACACACACACACACACACACACACACACACACACACACACACACACACACACACACACACACACACACACACACACACACACACACACACACACACACACACACACACACACACACACACACACACACACACACACACACACACACACACACACACACACACACACACACACACACACACACACACACACACACACACACACACACACACACACACACACACACACACACACACACACACACACACACACACACACACACACACACACACACACACACACACACACACACACACACACACACACACACACACACACACACACACACACACACACACACACACACACACACACACACACACACACACACACACACACACACACACACACACACACACACACACACACACACACACACACACACACACACACACACACACACACACACACACACACACACACACACACACACACACACACACACACACACACACACACACACACACACACACACACACACACACACACACACACACACACACACACACACACACACACCTGCGGTGTCGGATTGGTGCGCCGGCGCCAGATACCCACAGAAGAGGGTGCGACGGGTCCACCGGCGCCAGATACCCATAGAAGGGGTGCGATGGGTCCACCGGCGCCAGATAGCCATAATATGAGGTGGGACGGATCCACCGGCGTCGGTGGACCCGGTCATTGGAGCGCAATAACTTCGTGTGCGTGAAGCAAAAGATAGATGGTTGCAGCCGTTTCAAAGCCGTGGCGACTGGGCGCTTTGCTTTTCACCTTTACGACTCCTCCACGTGTCTATTTCCTTCTTCGTTCGCCTCAACTTGGTAGCATGCCGTTCTCAGAAAGCAGAAACCCGCATGCAAACGGCTGCTTAAATAGTAGCAAGATGTTTATGTGATCTGACGTGGAACGTTATCTTTATCAGTAGGACGATATCTTTCCAGTCATTTTATGCCATAACATCATTCTTTGATAATTGTGGAGGGAAAACAGGAGGAAAACCCATATTTCGCGTGGTACTTTTAAACTTTGTCTGCAATATATTGGTATGGAGTGTTTGAAGCTGAAGTTTGAGTGTTCTCCAAATGTAGAACTGACGCATTGAGAAAGAAGACTATGAAATCTTTCGCTTTTAGTTATAATATAAAAAAGGAAGAAAGATTGTTGGAGATACACAAGTCCAATTTTACAGAAAATGCCACTGCTGTTAATTTTCTTTGATTAGTGAAGGGGAGCGAAGCGAGCACCACCGAAAGTCTGAAGTCCGGCTTTAGCCGGACGTTCAGACTGGTATATAATAACGGGCTTATTCTGTGTGTGTGTCTGTGTATGTGTCAGTCACGAAATTCAAAAAGGGGGGTGCGACGGGTCCACCGGCTTCGAATTGGTTTCTCGACGCAAGAAAGCTATAAAATGAGGGGCGACGGGTCCACAGGCGCCAGAAACCTATAGAAGGGGGTGCGACGGGTCCACCGGCACCTGATACCTGTAGGAGCGGGTGCGACGGGTCCACCGGCGTCGGATTGGTGTGCCGGCACCAGAACGCCATAAAATGGTGTAAGACGGGTCCACCGGCGTCGGATTGGTGTGCCGGCACCAGAACGCCATAAAATGGTGTAAGACGGGTCCACCAGCGTCGGAATCGTGCGCCGGCGCCAGATTGCTATAATACGGAGAGTGCGACGGGTCCCGTGGCGTCGGATTGGTGCGCAATAACTTTGCATGCATGACGCAAAAGATAGATGGTTGCAGACGTTTCATAGTTTCATCGTTTCATACGACTTAAATAGTAGCAAGATGTTTATGTGATCTGACGTGGAACGTTATCTTTGTCAGTAGGGTCATGTCTTTCACGTCATTTTATGCCAAAGCATCATTCTTTGATAGCCCTTGGAGGGAAACAGGAGGGAAACTCAAATTTCGAGTATAACTTTCAAATTGTGTCTGCATTATATTGGTATCGACGGAGTGTTTGAAGCTGAAGTTTGAATATTCTCCAAATGTAAATCTGAAAGAAAACTATGAAATCTTTTCCCTTTATTTATAATTTAAAAAAAAATGAAGAAAGATTGTTAGAGATACACAAGTTTAATTTCATAGAAAAAGGGCACTAATATTGATCTGAGTTGGTCAGTGAAGGGGAGCGAAGCGAACGCCACAGAAAGTCTGAAGTCCGGCTTTAGCCGGACGCCAGACAGCTATAGAAAGGAGTGCGACGGGTCCCGCGGCGTCGAATTGCTGTGTCGCGGTGTAGAAATATCGCACAGTAACTTCGAGTGCATGTCGCGAAAAGTAAATTGGACGTTGCAAACGCTTCATAGTCGTATCAACTTTCCGCGTTGCTTTTCACCTCTACGACTCCTCCGTTCTTCAGAAAATGGAAACATGAGTGCCAACTGCTGCTTATTTAGTAGCCAACTGTTTACATGATCTGATGTGGAACGCTATCTTTATCAGTACGATGATGTCATTCACTTCATTTTATGTGAAACATCATTCTGCGATAACCGTTGAGGGAAACAAAAGGGAATCCTATACTTTGAGTAATGATTCCAAGTCGTGTCTATATTACATTGGTATCGAAATAGTGCTTAAAGGTGAAGTCTGAACGTTCTCCAAATGTAGAACTGACGCGTTTACAAAGTGGATCTTAAGCCTAAATTTTACAGAAAATGTTGCTATTATTAATTTATTTTCTTTAACCAGTGATGGCTAGCGGAGCGAACACCACAGAAAGTCTGAAGTCCGGCTTTAGCCGAACATTCAGACTTTCTGTGGTGTTCGCTCCTATATCCTATACTGGCATATATATATATATATATATATATATATATATATATATATATATAATATATATATATATATATATCCTATATCTATACTGAATATATATATATATATATATTTGTGTGTGTGACAAAATACTCCATAATGATGCAAAACTCTGCACCGGTGAGGTGCCGAGCCATCGCCATGTACCTGATAGGTGATCACTCTACCTCTTCACCACTGTCCAAATCTATGCAAATATGTATGTTGTCTTTGAAAAAGCAAATTAGTTTCTCTCACATATTAGTGAAGGTAGATAAACTTTTATGTGAATGTATACTTCCAAATTTGCAAAGTATGATGCTGTATAATAACGGGCGCATTCTGTCACGTGTGTGCGTCTGTGTATGTGTGTGTCTCAGTCATGAAATTCCAAAAAGAGGGGGAGACATAGATACCATGGCGTCGGTTTGGTGCGCTGAAGTCCCAGCGCGGTAAAATTGGGTGAGACGGGTCCTACTGCGTCGAATTCGTGCCTCAGAGCCAGATAGCTGTAAAATTGGGTGGGACAGGTCCCACGGAGTCGGAATGGTGCCGGGAAGCCATAAAGTGGGAGAAATGGGTTCCACTGCGTCCGATTGGTGCGCGGGAGTCCCAACGCGGTAGAGTGCTTTCTACGGTTCCTTCGGATATCCACTTCCCAGCATGTCTCTTGATGCTGCTAACATCCTTTCTTCAAAAAAAAGGAAGCGCACGTACGAACGGCTGCTTAAATGCAGCAAATAGTAGCCAACAACTGACGCGATCTGACGTAGGACGTAATTTTTGTCACTGTGATAGCGATATTCACTTCTTCATGTTAGCACATCATTCTTTGCTAATAGCTGAGAACGGAGAAAAATCGAACTACTTCAAATGATGTTTCCAAATTGTGAAGGTTTGAGAGAAACATATTCTCCAAATATAGAACTGAGCGTTTAGGCAAAATCTTTCATCTATGCTTAAATTTTCGGGTTAAAAGAATTGAAGGAAGAGTTGATAGAAAAAAGCAATTCTCATTTTATAAGAAAAAAATGTCGCTACTGTTATTTCTCATTGATCGATGAAGGCGAGCGAACGAACAGTAAAAAAAGCCTGAAGTCCGGCTTTAGCCGGACTTCAGTCTAACTAGATAATATTATAATCACGTTAAGCACTTCATCTTCGTTGGAATTCAACTATTCTTAGTCTTTAATTCGGTTCTATAATATTTAATTTGGAAAACATTGATTCGAAAGTTGTTTACAACACAAATATACGACATCCAGGTAATGTTGTCCTTCCAACGCTACAGCAGTGATTGCCACTGCTGCAATACACCAACACTGGTTGATGAGCGATAATAGCCGCGCCGCGGAATTCCAAAGAAAAGAAAAGCTTTGGAAGAGAAAAAAAAAGTTTCGAAAATGATGTCATTCTACTCGAAATGAATAGCGAACTCAAATTTCTCTAAAATAATTGGTGCAGTATCGAAGTAGTTGCACAAAATGTAGCCGAAAATCCCATCCTCCTCCTATCTGAAGAAGGTTACAAAGACGCTGCTATAAGAGAGCAAGAAGATCTATCCAAAGGAAATCCAAGAAGAAAAGTTCGAGATCTTGAACAATTCTTGAACCATAACCTCATGCTATGCCAGGTTGCAATTACTTTAGCTACCTCTTGGCGAATAGTCGACGCCATTTTGCTCCCTTCCCCACAATATGCCAGTTTTGGATAGATCTCAAAGAAAGGAGTCTAATGGTGAATAAATTGTTTTTCATTTGTTATAAACTGTGATCTGCATTTTGTGACAAGATAAGGGCGAGCGACAGTGGCCGACGGTGCCCCACCGTCACTCTCCGTATGTTTTCCAGTGTTCATGCATGGTATTGTACTCCATTCTTAATCACTTTATACATCCTCATACCAATTGTTCAAGTGCAATTATACTACTAAAACACATTTCTGTACGTGAAATCACATAGTCTCGACAAAAATTCACATGCAAAGCATGCAGGCAGACTGGTGATCTCACTAATAGATCTACTCCTCTTCTCCAACAGTGAAACATGGATAAGTAGGAGCAGTGCTTGATCTAGGCCTTGTTCGATAATTCGTCTGTACCTGCATATATCCGTTGTTCACATGTTCCAGATCCCGCAGATTGATCTTTAGCTCTACCTAACAAGAAAATAGCATAAATTTTGGTAACCAAGGTACTGAAATCAACCTGAAAAAGGAAAACGAGTAACATACAACGCTGTTTCGATTCCTTTCTGGATTGTCGCTGTAGTATGACTGAAAAATATCGTTAGCAAAAATGGTAAGAAACTAAGTTCGAAAAATGAAATTTCATGCGCTATGAGGTTCAGCGCAACAACTGCTGATCTGCGTAAAGCAACTGTAGCGCATTTCAGTTCCAAATTCCGGCGATAACTCGTCGAGTATAGAGAATTGGTTCAAAAAGCATATTTTTATCTAATTAATCTTGTTCTTAATGTTTTACAATTTTGCAGGACAAAACCAACTTCAGTGTTTTCATTGAAAAATCGTGACCTTCGATCCGTCGCATCGCTTTCCCTCTCTGAAGTTGATTTGCTCTCCTGAAATGGAACTACTAGGCAGCAGCTGCTATCACCTACTACAGGTCAATCAAGCTTACTGCATCGTTCTCAGATGACACTTTATCGGTCAACGCTCGAATTCGAGCTCTTGTATGGCTCATGTCGTTTGCATACTTGCGAGATCGGAATAATCTGAATCCATTTACTGTTTCCTCCAGTTGTTTCTCATGTTCCTACAAAACATGCAAACTTCGTAGTATGTGAAAATGAAGAAATCAAATACTTTTAGAGTAACCTTCTCATTAGCCTTTTTTTGGTACATATAATTCCTTCTCTTCTTAGAAATCGTGATCCAACCAATCTTCGAAAAATACATTACCACTTCAATCACTGTTATAACACTCATTCCTAGGAATAGCCCCATGTTTCCACCAATATCACCTAGAAACATTTAGACATGTTAAGTACGAATAGTAATCAGCGATTTCATAAAGCGATAGAAAATGCGACTGCCCTTTTGCGGTGAATATAACTACTAAAAATATGTAAATATTAATAGTTGAAGTCGAATACTGCCTGAATTCACTTGCCTTCAACAGATTTTTTCGTAGAAAAAAGACTTCCAAAAAAGAACCCTTCCAAATATCGTAGCGGTGTTAAAGGATCATCAGTGACGTTGGTAACGTTAAACGAGAAATTGAAAGGAAAACAAGCAATACTCATTTCTAGCTAACAAACAGAAAAACTCAAAAACAAATTATAACACAGGTGCAGAAAGCACTGTTATCCACAGCAATTTTTACCAGTTGAAAAAAAAAAACAAAAACAAAAACCCATAACATACAAAAAAAACAAGCAAAAGCAAAGAAAGTAGCTTACTAAGAGTCTCAGTCAGAGTAGTTCCTTGAACTTGCATATACTCCGTATATGACATATCACGAAAAAACACATTTATTGTGAGGAAATTTGCTCTGAAACAGATCTATAATAACACCTTCTATCAGGTACGATCGTTGCAAACAGTACGCCTTAGTGAACATAAAGAGAAGGATACAAGAAGAAAAAGCAAAGAATGTAGCTTGGAAGCCTTCGTAGCGGTAAAATCTTAACCGGTAAGAAGATCTTGCATAACAAACCCAACCACTGACTTTTTTCAAGTACTGTCCTATGCAGCAGAACATATGTGAAGTAAGGGACTTTTTCGCTGCTAGAAGCAGCACTTTTGTGTAGAATTCAATGTTGAAATATGTACCTACTTCATGTGTGGTATGCTCCAAGAACTATTCTTCTTACTCAGCCATTTCAAGGCACCATTGCTGAATCCATGACCATATGAGTTGTAAGCATGATATACAACGCTGTCACATTCAACCTGACACTCACTGCATCTCGGAATATCGTAATAGGCGACACCTAAAAAACAATCAAAATATGTACTCATGTAAATCTATGGGAAGAGGCTACAGGCACAATAGGAAGCAATAAAACAGCAGCTGGTCTGTGGTTCGCGCATCATGGTTTTTTTTATGAATTAAATTGAAAGGAGTAGGTAAATTGAAAAGAGTAGGTAACTTGCTTTCTTTTCTCCAATTTATCAGGATTTCTAGTTCTATATTAACTGCTGATTTTCGATCTTTGATTGCCTCAGTTGAATAGCATTTACGATTTCGATCACCCTGCTGTGTTAGAGTTATGCACTGCTTCCTGCTCTTTCGAAAGAACGAAAGCCAAAAACATCTGTTTTTCAGAAGCGTTAAAGCTCGACCTTCCTTGAAGGTTGCTGTAAAGATTGCAACTTGTCCATTATCGAATTTAAGAAAGTGCCAAAATTGTTAACACACTTCATTACGGCTAACGTTTCGTCAGAACCTGGAAAGTCAAATCATTTGTAACATATCCTCTCAAATGTCTCATCCAGAACAATTCATTCTATAAGATACTACATCCAAAACCAAACCAACTACAACCAAACCACACAAATCATTGCGCTTACACAAGTAGCCGCGCTGCCGTGATGTTGGCGGACCTCCGCTGATACTAATTAGAATATGACCCGCACATGAACCCGTAGATGAAACCCACAAAGGTCTTGATTCAGAGCCAGCTCGTTGGTCACAGCTACGCACTCTTCTTTTCTATTCAATTTTGGACTTCTAGCGTTTATCCAAAACGCATCCAAAGTGCTGTAAGCCACAATTTCAGGTTCGTACGATGGGATCGTGGCAGCTGCGCAGAACGGAGCGATCCTATCATACAAACCCAAAATAGTGGCTCACAGAATTTCAGGAAAACGCGTATTTTTGGACCTCTCGCGCATAAACGCCATAGCCGTGATCAATTCTATCAAGACCACTAATTCATATGAGGGTCGCTTCCTAGCTATTATAGCGGATGCTCCACTAACATCACGACAACACGGGTCTTTATTTAAGTACAACGATTTGAGCTCTTTTGGTTTCGGTTCTGGATGTAGTAGCTTATGGAATGATGAGTTGTTCTGGATGAGGCAAATGCGAGGCTACAAATAACTTGACTTTCCAGATTATGACGGAGACGACTTGCTGAAACGTTAGCCGTAATAAAGCGTGTTAACAATCCTGGCTCTTGTATCCATTTGATAGCCGACAAGTTGTATCAATTTTTCCTCGGAAAAGTTGGTAAAGAAATCTGACTATTGGAGAATTTCATATCTTAAGATTCGTCTCTCACAGATCTTGTTCGACTATTGTCGTTAAGGCGCAACGCTTTACTTTCCTCTGCCTTCCGCGACAAGTTGCCGACTTGCCGCAGCATCCCTGATATACGTTTGTTGTTACAGTTACGGTTTGTAAACACTGCGTGCCATGAAATTGACGATGTTGGATCTCACCACAAATACAGCTGTAGCTCACTATTTGCGATCACTCTCAGTTTCCCTACTGAATCGGAAAAGGGAGTGTGGAGCGGCCTTTTACTATCCAGTATACGCAAAGGAACGCGACGAGCAAGCTGGCTTTCGTCCTGACCGATTTACGACTGACCAGGTGTTCATCGTCGGAAGAGTGATCGAAATGTGGCAGAGGTATTCAAAGCCAATGTAGTCAGTCTTTTTGGACTTCGAGTCCACTTTTGACCGGGCTCGTCTTCTCGATATTCTTGATAACATAAATCAGGGAACAAACCTGCAGTTCGAACACCGTCGCACATCGCCGAGAGTGCCCAGCCACCATGCCTCCGCGCCGATGGAGCAGCACCAACCGGATGTACAACATTGTATGAAGTGGCAACTGGAGTAAGACAAGGGGCAGTGGCAAGAATGCGAAGAACAGTAGATCGGTGTCGTAACGATATCATCCGGGCGCACCTTGACCGATCTCGAGTACCCTAACGATTGCGACATTCGCGGAAAGCAGTATGAAACTTCAATCTGTAGTATAGTATATTGCCAACCTTGTATCGAAGCTGGCTGCAGCCTATGAGCTACGTCTACGCCCCTGATAAATGCAAGTAAATGTGTTTCTCTTCGAGACCTTCAACCGAAATCAATGGAGACGGGCAGCAGATCGAAGTCGTAGACGATTTCTGCTACTTAGACTGTATGCTGAGGAGCAACGGCAGCTGTGAGAGTGATATACGACATAGATGTCCTGACGCCTGTTCTGCATTCAACTCCTTGACGAAGCGTATGTGGTAGACTCCCATCGCTGGCTAAGTCAAGCTGCAAGTCCACCTATCCGCTATTTGCCCTATCAAGATGTACGGATCGGAGACTTCGACAGCACTACATCGGCAGCACTCTACAGTATTGTCCATGTTCGACCGTTCTTGAATCTTGGCATGTTGAACTCGTGGCTTTTATATTGGTTTGCTTGAGCTGTAGTTAAGACTGGTAATGATCTTTATTAACAGCTAATGTGTCGGCGTTATAGCCTTGTCAGAGCCCGGAAAAGACAAAGCCATCAATCAGTAATTTATCGTCTCCAGCGCCTCATCATCTACAGAAAGCATTCAAAGGATAAGCGTTTTCAACAAACAACACATCGGATAGTCCTTACCCCATTTGTACAATATGGTAACGTATCAGACCACCACGTATCACAGGTATGAATCACAAGGATTTATAGGGACCTGACGGCCCGCGCAGGTCTTGATATAGGGCTAGTTCGCTTGTTATCGCAATGCACTCATCTTTTCTGTTCATTTTTGGACTTTTGGAATCTATCCAAAACGTCTCTAGTGTTTTGCAAGATATGATCTCGGACTCGAAAGATAATATCGTAACTTCCACCTCTATTATTAGAGTCTTGATGACATATTTATTCTACGGCTCCGAATGAGATAGAAAGCTTAGATTTTGCGAGTCCATCTAGATGCTCCTTGACCCGAATGCACAAAGGGCGTCCCGTTTCCTCCATAAAATCTTCACCACACGACCTGCACGCGATATGGTACACCACTCCGTGCAATCTCCCTCTCTGCATTGTGGGGAAACCACGCAGCTAGGGGTTGTGTAAAGTCGGTCATATGCACGGCTCCGTACCAGCTGACACTTAAGGCTCGCTGCTATGCAACCTTCACTTTGTTCTGTAGACCCGCTTGACGTAGGTAAAGCCGCATCGCTCCGTTCATATCATCAGATATCATCGGATGTAAAGCAGACGGAACAATTTTTTTCTCGGGTATTCACTACTATGGGTCTTCGCGAGGGATGTGATGTCTGTCGAACAACACAGTCTCCACTAGGGTATCCATTGGATACTTGCAGTTTGTGGGCCAGATTTACAGATCACGTTTTTTTCTGTCTACTCGATGCCACTCTTGCTGCCGTCCTGTGCATGTTGCCTATAACAGATTTTTTTCATTTTACTGGGATGCGCTGAACGAAAGTGGATTAAGATGGTTTTGCTGCGGGATTTCTTATACCACTTATTCTTTCATATCCCACTCCAAGTAGATATGCACATTAAAGAAAGCTAACCAGTTGTCTATTGGTTTCGCCCTAGTGAAATTAATGTGCAGACACTGCTGGTTGAGAAGACTGAAGCACGTGCCCACGTTCTGCCTGTTTTGGGTAGACGACGCAACAATCATCTATGTAACGACAACACAGCAGTGTTCTGCAGTCCAGTATGCCCTTTTCAATTTTAAAGATAAAAACAACGACAGGAGTGGGTGCTGTCGTTGTTTTTATCTTTAAAATTGAAAAGTCTCATAGCCAGAACTCTAATTTGTTGGTAGTACTGTCCCAACCATCGGAAAATGGAGCAACTTAGGCACTCGTTCATCAGCGTCATGATCTGCTTTATGTTCAACCCGTACAAGTATAATGAGATCTGGTGCTGCGTGAGCGATTCGTAAACAGCCTGCATCGCGACATCGTTTGAAACGTTTGCATAGAACGACGTAACGCCAAAAGACTCTATGACGCATTCACGTTCAAACGTAGTACGGTGTTGTTTGAGGAAGCTGTTTGAGCTACTTAGATGGGCAGGGAAACATCTCAGCAAGTGACTTATTATCATGTTGAGCAGCCAGAAAATTCTACCCGTGGGTCCCCCAATGCTACTTATGGTAGGTCTCACCTCAAAATCATGTGGATTATTTAAAGCGAGACCATTTCCAAAGAGCTTGTGGGTTCTTATAAAGGTGTATAGGACTGGACATACAAGTAAGTTCTTGAGACGCGTAATAAGGTTTTTCGGTACCCCTGCTGCTCCAACTGTTTCAATCCAAACCTTGTTTAGACGGCGATATTGTTTTCTAACTCATTCGTCGGTCGTCTTCATCCCCAAGGTGTTGTCTCGTTATCGCTACGTCTAGTTCACGTGATAAGAGAACAAATTCCCCTCCCTTGTCACTAACGGAAACCTGGATCTTCTCAGCTACACAAAGATTTCGAATCTCAAGTAAGCCTCGGCGTTGCGCAACAGCGAGGTTGAGATTGATAAGTCTTTTCGAGAAACGCTCCAAAACGGAGTATGTTGATGTTGCAAACACAAGGAACTTGTTGTCTACAGTAGGGTAGGGGTTCAGTGGTTTATACACTGTACGCGGCAATGATACTCGCTCAGCTATTCCGTTTTCTTCTCTTCGCTCTTCTTCTTTTGCTCTCACCCACAACCTATCATGAACCAATTGGAGGCCGCCCACGATCTTGCGTGATATCTCCGGACCTGTTGATTGCACATGTGCAAAACTAGGGCCGAGAACCTAAACGGAAAGTGCATCAGCTGAGATGAATACATCGCCGACCACGGAAACATCAATTTGGTGCTTTGTTATTAACAGCAGCATGCAAAGATGGCTCTAAGTCTCTAGGTTCACTAGCCTTCTGATGTTGTTGATGGTCTACTAATCGTCTGAACTTTTCTGGCAGTCTAGATTTAGCAATAGATTGAATACGATGGACCTTGCCTCATCTACTATTCTCCTCCAAATTCGTTCCGGCACAAAACGTTCACAACATTGTTCTTTATACACACTTCTTCAACAGCGAGAACATATGATCCTGTCTTCCCTTCATTACCATAAGCAGGAGTTGTTGCTCGACTGTGTATCTGCCGGTTTTCTTTGGAGACACCGCTTATCTCGTGAAGTAGCTTTTTGGCTATAATATTAGGTGCAACCTGATGTTGTTGACAGTGGCGAACAAATTGGATGGTCCGTCTGAGGCGATTTTTTGTATCAAAGAAAGAACTTCCTTTACCACTCGAAAACAGCTTACTGGTACATCTCTGAGTATTGTTCATGTTCGACTGTCCTTGGCATGTTGAATTCGTGGCTTTTATAATGATTTACTTGATTTCTGGCCAAGATTGGTGATTTCTGGCCTTCATTAACAACTAACGTTTCGGCCTTACCGCCTTCGTCAGAGGCTGGAAAAGTCAGAACCAAAGATCTCATCACTTACAAAAAGCGTCTATCTACACTGTTGGCGAAAATGAACTCCATGGAAAGGAAACTTCTTAGCCTTCTTAACAGCTGCCATTTTCCTTCTTAACAGCTGCTTGGTTGTTTTTGGCCTAGGGTATGCCACAACGGAGATCTTTATGAAAAGTTGATGTGGCGTAGCAGCAGATGACACGTGGAGACTATCGACATGGCACTGATATGCTCGTCGAAAGTGGGAAGAGAAAATCTTCTTCGCTTCCTCGGTCACACTACAAGTAGACTAGCAGACCGTCTTTTTGGACGTGCACTGAAGATTTTCTTGAATTCAATTTGGAAGAGGCCACCTGGGCGGAACTGGAAGTTCTGGACTGAGGTGGTAAAAGGGGACCACGACATCGATTCGCAATTCAGGCGAAACGTCAAGTTTCGCAGGGAATGGAATAGCGACTAATGAATTGATTCTGTGCAAGCTCTTACTGAAGATTAAGAAGGTTGGAGAAAGCTATGCTCAAGGACGACACACTTCAAAGAAGATGCAGGGATTCACGTCAGGTGATAGTATAAGTCCCCTCAAGTCACGTAAGTCATCTATAGTGAGATACTAACAGCGTCAAATTCGTAATACTTTTTTTTCCATGCGGCGGCGGGCGGCGGGGCCCGGGCGCGGCGGGCCGGCCCCGGCCTCCCGCCCCCGTCGCCACGCGCCGCCCGCGCCCCGGGGCCACCCCCCCCCGCCCCCCCCGCCCCCCCCCCCCCCCCGCCCCCCCCCGGCCCGGCCGGCGCCCCCCCGCCAAGGGCGCCCCCGCCGGGGCCCGCGCCCCCCCGGCGCCGGCCCCCCCCCCCCCCCCCCCCCCCCCCCCGCCCGGCCGCGCGCCGGGCCGCCCCGTCGCTCCACGCAAACCCGGCGACCACACAAGGGCACCGCCCGGGGGGGCCCCCCCAGCCCCGCTTTCAAACCGGCGCCCCGCCGGCCGCCCGGCCCATCACCGCCCGCCCGTCGCCCCTAAAACGCCCAGCCACCCCGCGCGCCAGCGCGCCCCCCCCGCCCCGGCCCGCGCCCCCTTAACTAATACGCTATCTTTAAAAGCCAAATCCTCTCTTAGGCAGTTTTCTCACCCTGGTGACTAACTTAAAAGAAACTGGAAACCTCAGAACTTCTTTATTTATATAGGATGTTCCGTATAACCTACCGTTAACTGTTTTTCTTATATAGTCATCAATACATCGTACGGTCTGAAAGGGAGTGCACAGGGAAAATGCTGGAAAAAAAACACTTGTCTCTAGACTTATTCCAACAGTAATATCCTTTCAGCATACATTTCTCGATGTCGTAGGTAAATGGGCTGCATCCGCACTTTGCATTGAAGAACTTTGCCTTGCATATCGAATCGCAATTCACCGCGGAATACGGTAGCTGCGAATCAAAATCATGCGGCCATTTTGAAGTGCAGTTACCCCATCGTTCAGCTGAGAGCAGAATATACTGAAGCAGGGAAATGTTGTAGGGACTGCAAATTCTTAATGTATCGAAAACTCACACTGTTCGTTGAGATCGCTGAATATACTCGTGTACTTGGAGAAACACTGATACCTTCAGACACAAGGTACGGTACTGTCGCAGGAGCATGCACATAGTAGCGGTAGCCATTTTCAAAATCATCCGAAAATATTGGGTCGGCATCGTCTTAATAACACATGTAATCGATAGAGTAAGTTAGAATATCAGAATCAAAATCTCATGCAAGTATTAAAAGTTTAAATTTCCAATATTTGAACTGTCCAGAAATTGTATCTTGACTTCCTCGAGAAAGTTCTTGTTTTTTCACATAGGACAAGTATCTAGGTCAAGTGGTCAAAAGAGCTGGAGAGAACATCACAAAGAAATAGAGTAGAGACAAGAGTCACCCATAAACAGATGTGAAACTACTTAAATAGCCAAAAAATACTATGTGAACTTTAGTACTGTGATCAGAGTTGTAGAAAAGTGAAGAGTGAACGAAAAGGTACTGGAATGCATTTTTCTCACAATATAACAACTCACCACCAGTTCCGTCAAACTGCTCCTCAAGATGCACATCTGTTATTATCTGCAGTCTGGAAAATCTCGAATTAAAAAGTTAAGGATGTTCGGTAAATATTGCTGACATCTTACATAAAACAAAACAATTCAGAACTGTTATTATAGCTACATGTTCTGTTCAATCATCTGAAAGGATGCAGTTAGCAATATTTTTTTTTAAGATTAAGCAACAAACAGCAATAGAGTACATCGGCTGATGTATATATTGGAAGAGTTGTAGACGTAAGAAAACACTGTAAAGCCTAGCATGGCAACCTACCCAGCGGTTACACCGGCTTCCATCTGTTTTTCCATCCAGTCTTTCCCGGAGCTCTGCAGATCCAAGCTGAACACACACAGAATCACTGCAAAAATATTTTCCGCACCGTTCTTCAAAAGTGTTAGCTTCTCAGAAGAGGAAATGAAAGGATATTCTTTTTGCATCAAGCAAACTACAAACCATCTACCGTTGTTTTGCTGAGGAAGAAGTAGCTTACCATTGATATAAGTGAGTTCTCAAACCAGAAAGCAGGAGTTAAAAGAAACAGATGAACGAAAGCATTCAGAAAGGCATCCCACGTTTTCAACAGCTCTTCCGAGTTCAACGAATATAATAGGGTATATGGTCTGTCAAAATAAATAACATCTAAAACGAAGTGAAACTCACGTGTAACACTTTCCTAGGTTTGTCAACATTGCTGTCATGTACTGACAACAACTGAACTGCCGACCCCCAAAAGAGCAGAGCATCATAGATTCTTCGCACTCAAACCTATGGACAATTCTTAGGAATCACAGAAACTGATGCCAAAGAAGAGTGAAATAGCACCCCACCCAGCATCCATAAAAAATTCCTGGACGGTAAAGTTAGGATGTGTCATCAGATACGATTCGAGAGCTTTTTCACCTAAAATAATATGCATAACTCAAATTATAAAGGATCAAAAGAGCATTCTTCGTGGTAATAAAAACAAATACGAAGGTAAAATTGAAAAAAATGCAGTTAAAAAAGTAAACAACTAACAACTTACCCACATGCAAATTCGCCCTATCAGCTGTACCGTACAGTGTGTTGGCATCAATCAAGAACTCCATAAGATAATCAAGAAGATCGTCGGAGAAATCATGAGTCTTGTTTATATCTATAACTATTCTTCGCACATTTACCCAACGCAGTAGTATATACGAGAAAAGAAACGAAGGAAAAGCAAAATGTTGAATAAGTTCTTTTGGCAAATCTTAATTTTTTTAATTTAGAATCGTTCAAAAACATCACATTTGGCTTAATTTCCAACATATATTGAAAGATGTTCACCCTGAATATGCTGCATAACTCTGCAGAACTTTCCAGGGAAGTCGAGTTCGACAGTTTGGATTGTGGTAGCACCGCTTTTTTCTCAGCCAGTGGCGTTCGCTCAATCTAGCAGAATTGGATTACGGCATTTTTTCGGATACTCCCATTCCGATTTTCCCTACCATATAACACATCTCCAAAATCACCACTACGAAACCAGCCGAATTCAGTTCCAGACGCTCATTTTTTTTTTCTTTCGATTGTGACATTGTGTCGTTCAAGGTCTAGCGCCCTGTAGAGGCCCAGCAGCCTTTGTCACCTCTTGTCAAGTAAATGCTTCCACTCGTATACATTGACTCAACGCTAGCGACCTCTCTTTTTCATTTATTCCATTCCTCCTGTTCATTATCTGCGACAAAATATTGCCGAAGCTTGCAACAACATCGACTGATCTTCGAATCTACCTTGAGATCTGTCACTCAGGAACTTCGTTGTTGCTTTGCCCAAGTTTATTGTGATTCACTTTAAGGGACTCTTTCAAGATATCACTTCGTCATGTTAATGTCCGTAGTAATACTCTCCAAGGACAATAAATGATTTAAATGTGCTCCAAGTTTCTGGTTCGACAAACTTTTTAGATAACCATACAATGAAAGTAGCACCCAACAACAATTAGCTCGCTAAAGCAAAACAAAGAAATCAATTCAATTCAAGAAACCAAAAGCGCACTAAGCCGAGAAGTCGAAGGAAGAAAACTCACGTCTTATGTAGCTCTTTTTTATTGGATTGAAGTTGCATAATGTAACCAACGGGAACTCAATTCCATCGTCTTTGATTAGAAATGAAACCTTAATAAACCCAGTTTCTCTCATATGTTTTGAGTGTTTTTCAACCAATGAATCTACGTGTTCTGATTTAAAGGCATTTCAATTAAACTTATTCGTTTTCTCTATTTTGTTGGATCCCTATGTTCGATCAAAACCCTTATTTTGAGCTATAGGCGTGTCAAAACGACATGAATCACGAGTGTAGCTGTGGTGCATTTGCGTCGTGGACCGTCGCTAGCTGCAGTGATGAGTGATGCCAGCAAGGATTTCACCACGCTCCTAGCCGCTACGCCCTACCGAAGCGCCACGAGAGAAGACGCGTACGCAACTGCGTATGTGCTTCATTTCGTTTTGACCCTACTATATATAAGGTCGCTTATCGAAATTTTTGAAAACTTGGTAATTCCACTTAGTAATCTGGTAAAGAGCCACGCCCACCTGAGATACGGTAGGATGGCTAACGTACATGGATATTAGCGTAACGACTTGCAGTGTTAATAACACTAATGAGACCATCAACATTACGATCCAGAACACAAATGAGAACTTTTTGCCATAGTACACACGCTTAGGACCATGCAATGTAGTATTGTCTGAAAAGATAATCATAACTTAAGCGAAAAAAACAACAACCAACGCAAGCATATGGTTTGAGTAATTAAAGACTATTATTAATTTATCCACACTTGATCTCAATATTGAGTCATGTTTCAGGACAGTTAAATCAAAAAGCGTTACAAGCCTTACCAAGTGAACTCAACGACTAATCAAGCTACAGGGGTGTCTGGCGCCTCAAAAGTCACTCAATGGATGCATAGAACGATATATTTATAAGCGTTAGCTAACAATATATATAATTTTGATAGGGATGCCGGACACAGTAGAAGCGAAACGTTAAGGTGAGATTGTAAGTGTGTAGGCCGAATGTTCAAAGGTTCATAAATACTCTTCTCATCTTAAAAAACCACTCCATAAAACACAACATACAAATCGTCTTCTAACCTATTCCACTTATGATACATTTCTTGATGTCCAGAAAATCAAGGACGACAACGTAGAAAAGCCTTTCATGGTAACATGATGAACATACCGCAAAAATGCTTCGATTCCCTCTTAATCGATCCAACTCCTTCAGTTTCATTGATTTTTTTCAACTGAGCCACCGGAACTTCCAATATTATATGTGATGCCCGTTTTTTGAGACGACTTGTGGATTCGAATATCGATCCACGAGATGAGCCGCTTAGAAGAAAAGTGGAGTTTCAAATACACGAATCCACATGTGAATGAACGAATGACACACAACAAGAAAAACTTAAAATTGTAAAAAAAAAGATAACGAACTAATGTTGTGGCGGCGCAAGTGAAGCAGAACTAGTAGGCTCGGGTGGAAGTTCATCAGGCAGAAAAAAAGACACCTGGAATGATGGAATGCGAACGGCTTCATTACTGTTTCAGCATTTAGTACTAAGGCATACCCTACTATCTGTGTTCGATGGCACTTTTTTCAAAGTTCCCTCCGGCTCGATAACAAGCGTCGGTAGTTTCAAAGCCATGGGATGAACGTTAGATTTCCTAAGTGATCTACATAGAACTAAGCTGCGTACTTCAAAGCAACATTCGACATAATTCAACACACTTAAAGAATACATAGCTAGTATACATAAGTAAAAAAGTGAGATATACTAGCAATTCGGTAGAAAGACCAAACAAACGGCATGTTGACAGAAATCGAGAAACAAATGCCTACGTTTTGCATGGACCTGTTGTGCAGTTAGACGGCGCTTTAACACTATTCATTTCGAGAGAACCTTTCAAAGAATGTGTAGTAGGCAACCAGAGTTTAATGTCTCCTGAAGGCTAAAGTGTCCAGAGAACATTTTTCGGCAATAAAATATTGATAAGAGGAAACGAAAGAAGCTTCCCATGTCCACACTTAGTAGCCGAATGGAGAAGTGATGCATTGCTTATCGTTAAAGTGCAACATCTTGAGAGATTACAATGTCCATTAGACATTTTCTGGCAATAAACTACTGATAAAGGAGGATAAGAAGAGAAAAACCTTCTATATAATGTAGGAACAGAAAGACGGATGCGTGACATGTATTATCTTCCATAGGTGATGTGAAAATCTCAGATCAGTGCGCCATTTACTCTAGGCTGCAGTTTCATCCAAACTGCATCGATTTTTCACGCCTTTCGTGTTTAGCAATTACATAAACTTTTGATTTTCTCAAAACATTGTGGATGAAGTGCCGTGCTGTTGACAAGTCCTTGTGGGGATGCGCCTACCCGTTCCACTTTACTTGAGAACCGTTTGAGGTTCCTGAACGCGCGTGCAGCCTTACAATGTCTTGCGGGGCTAAACGATGTGTCAAGTCAGTGCTTCTATCCTCTTAGACAAGTCAGAAACTAATTTATCAACACCGAAGAAATGGAAGGTCTTGTTGGCCTTAGGGCGGATTCGAACCTACAACCTATCGTGCAACCATAGTGGAAACTCTTGGCGACTGCGCTGCACTCGCGGATCAACACAGGAGAGAGAAACAATTGATGAAGATCCCAACGCTAACAAACTCTGCTCATCAAAAAAAGCTCAGAGGGAAAACATTGGTCAAGTCGATCACAAAAATTTCTGCTTGTATTCCTTTTCGAGCAGTTGCTGAACTTATCAAGACTTAATGAAAATGTTTGGTAGATTTCATGAGAAATTTCTAACGTCAGGAAAGCACGTTTGAGTTCGGCGTCAAACATCCTCACTTTTGCACAAAAAAAACCGCATAAAAGAATATTTACGGCAATGTTCTATAAGAAAGCATTCAAATGATCCCACGTACTTTTTTAATTTCCGAAGAGAAAGTCGATATTATGTGTGAGATTCCCGCCAGCGAATAAGAGTTATAATACATACTACATGTTAACTAGCAGAAAGTAGGAACTGTAGAAAAGTGCGTGTCAGAATATATGTATTGTGGCTTTTGTGCAAAGCTTTGAAAAAGGATATCGAGCACTAAGACGTATTGATACAATCTGCAAAACTGCGACTCACTTTTGGCCAGCAGACGTAGGTGAGCAAATCCTGGTCGTACGAACTTGCAAAAACAAGGTTAGACGACATCAGCTACCTCTCTATCTTTTCTCTAGTGGGAAAATAAGAAGTCGATGATTAAGAACTCACAATCGAAGTATTTCAGAATTTTGTCTACCTGCATTTTTCGCAGCTGATTATTCAATGAAGTTTGAAAGCTAGAGGCATTGGAAAAGCCAAGAAAAAAATGACTGTAGGAACACCTAAGGACATATATTATGACAAGTTAGAAAATCACAATTCCACTGAAAATTTTCACTTAAACAAGGGCGGATGCTGTTCTACTGCCACCATTTTTCAAATAAACTTACTTTATAACGGTTGGAGCGAAATTTAGAGCTAGCTTACGAAAAAAAGGGAAGGGAAGATTTCTTAGGTGAAACTCCCTGAGCGAATGGATGAGGATGGTGTGAGAGCACCGAAGAATTTTGAGGCAATTGAGGCTTTTGTGGTGAATAGGTAAACACATCAAAACTTTGACCGGTCAATATTTATGATCGGTTATGCTTGCAACACATCGGTTTTCTTTTCTTTTTCTTTTTTGCTGTTTTATCGGAGTTGCATCAAATCCCGAGAAAACTATCAACACCTTCCTTGCTCAAATTTTTCAAAAAAAAAGAAACAGAGCACATTCAGTTTGTGTCGCCGGAGAAACTCATTCGTGATACCATCGTCAGCGCCATGACTTCTTAAATATGGAGTCAGCTGAGAAATGATGCAAACCTACAAACATTTCTCATTATTCATAGAATGGAAATATCAAGACATAATTTTTGGAATGATGAATCCCAAACAAAAGCAAAACAGTTTCTATGACAGATGAATCACTTTGGACATAATACATACGGTAATCTCCGCCAGCTCCGCTTTACAACTAATTAAACTGATAACTAACGATAATTACAGCGATAACACCAACAAAGAAGCGAATTCGCTCTAAAAG
The DNA here is from genome assembly GCF_031761385.1 of Necator americanus. Lineage (NCBI taxonomy): Eukaryota > Metazoa > Nematoda > Chromadorea > Rhabditida > Ancylostomatidae > Necator > Necator americanus. Next base: position 16,866,506 of record NC_087371.1, read on the forward strand.
GAAAGGTTCATCTATGGGCTGGACTTCATTCACACCTTAGTGACATGACCTCAGATATGTCAGTGAACCCTTAAGCCACATAACTGGAATTCACCAGCCATTATCACTCAACCGAAGAAGCATGGAAGTGGGCTAGAAAATCTGTTGCGTAAGATTTGAAAATTATCACTTTTGAAAGCTTTAATTTAGTGCTTTAAGTTCAATTTAATAATTTTCACTGCATTTAAAAGCAGTTTGCAACGTCCTTCGCGACTGTAAGCTGCTCTGAACAAGCTTCCTAGTCCAGTTTATGCTCCATTATGAGTCAATTCCTCAATGGTCATGAAAAAACTTCTGGAAGTTATATTCTTACCAGCCTGAATGTCCGGCTAAAGCCGGAAGCTAAAATCAGTTATATTCTTACCAGTCTGAAAGTCCGGCTAAAGCCGGACTTTCAGACTGGTAAGAATATAACTGATTTTAGCTTCGCTCCCCTTCACTGATCAATGAAAGTTAATAGCAGTGGTGTTTTCTGTAAGTTAGATGTGTTTTTTAGACAATGCTTTCCTTCTCTTCTTTATATTATAAATTAAGGCGAAAGATTACGGAGTTTTCCTTCTAAACGCGTCAATTCTACATTTGGAGAATATTCGACCATCAGCTGCAAACACTCCTTCGAAGCCAGAATAATATAGATACAATTTGAAAGCACTACTCGAAGTATGGGTATTCCTCCTGATTTCTCCCAATAGTTATCACAGAATGATGATTTAACATTGAATGACTGGAAAGATATCGTCCTACTGATAAAGATAACGTTCCACGTCAGATCATATAAACATCTTGCTAGTATTTAAGCAGCCATTTGCATGCATGATGTATCCACTTTCTGAGAACGGCATCCTACAAACTTGAGGCGAAAGAAGAAGGAAATAGGCACACGGGAGTAGTCATAAAGGTGAAGAGCAAAGCGCTAAGTGGTTACGGCTATGAAACGGCTGCAACCATTTACCTTTTGCGTCATGCACACTAATTTATTGCGCTCCAATGACCGGGTCCACCGACGCCGGTGGATCCGTCGCACCCCATATTATAGCAATCTGGCGTCGTTGGACCCGTCACACGCTCTTCTATAGGTATCTGGCACCGGTGGACCCGTCCCACCCACTTCTATAGGTATCTGGCGCCGTTGGACCGGTCGCACCCTCTTGTATAGGTAACTGGCGCCGGTGGACCAATCCGACGCCGGTGGGCGAGCGTCCGTCGGCGTCAAATTGGTGCGTACTTCAGACTTTCTGTGTTGCTTGCTTCGCTCGCCTTCACTAATCAACGAAAATTAATATTAGTGTTATTAGTTCTATGAAATTGGACTCCAACAATCTTTCTTCCTTTTTTATATTACAACTATAAGCGAAATATTTCATAGTCTTCTTTCTAAACGCGTCAGTTCTACATTTGGAGTACATTCGAACTTCAGCTTCAAACACTCCTTATCAATATATTATAGACAAAATTTAAAAGTATCACGCGAAATATGGGTTTTTCTCCTGTTTTCCATAAACACTTATCAAAGAATGATGTTTCGGCATAAAATGACGTGAAGGACATCATATTACTGATAAAGATAACGTTCCACGTCAGATCACATAAACATCTTGCTACTATTTAAGCACCCGTTTGCATGCGTGTTTCCACTTTCTGAGAGCGGCATGCTACCAACTTGAGGCGAACGAAGAAGGAAATGAACAAAGGAGGAGTCATATAGGGTGTAAAGCAAAGCGCCCGTAGCCACGGCTTTGAAACGGCTGCAACGATCTATTTTTTGCGTCATTTACACGAAGTTACTGCGCACTATTTCGACGCCGGTGGAACTGTCGCACCTCCTTCCATAGGTATCTGGCGCCGGTGGACCCGTCGCAACCCCTTCTATAGGTATCTGGCGCCGGTGGACCCGTCGCACCACCTTCGATAGGTATGTGGCGCCGGCGCACCAATCCGACGCCGGTGGGCCCGTCGCAACCCCTTCTATAGGTATCTGACCCCAGCGCACCAATCCGACGCCGGGTGGACCCGTCGCACCCCCATTTTCGAATTTCGTGACACACAGACAAACACACACACATACACACACATACACACACACGGACTAAACTCGTTATTATATATCATGATATTTATTCTTTCATCCTTTTATTTCAAAGGGAAAATAGTAGAAGGTATGAATGAGAACTTTACCAAGAGATCAAAAGAAGAATGTTTCCAAAGAGAAAACGACATTAAAGAAAAAAGAAAGAGCATGAAATCTGAACATTAATTAAAATATAGTAATAGAAACTATAATAAGACAATGGAGTAATACAGGATACAGTATAAACACAATACAAAAAGCAAACGAGTAATATAATTAGTCATATTTTCCTAGGATTTTCATCAGCACCAAAATTACAGATTAGACAAATTAGTTATGATTTGATTGCGATTCTCTTCTTCATTGTTTTTATCTAATCACTTAACCTTTATGGTTAAATGCCTGCCATGTCAGCGATATATTTTATGTCGAAACATTAGCCATCGGATACAGATTTTTTGATAGCTGTCCCATAAAAACTGCTACTCAAATAGTGAACAAACAAATCTTCAAGAAAATCTGAAAATAAAATGCTGAAAACGCAAGTTTGTGGGATGTATAATGATTTCTCTTACCTGAAACGAGAAAACCTTGGCGGATCTTCGAAGAGAAAAAAGTGATTCTGTTATTCCGTTGTAGAAACACAAAGAACCTTTCTAATGTCTATCCGATATAACTACTATAGAGTCTTCGTAAAGCACTGCGCTTCTAGAATAAAAACAAACATCCTAAATAACACGTTCAATCCAAAACAACCGAAAAGCAAACTTACTTTTGCGTAGTCGCCTTGAGATACACACCGTTGCAAATGAATGAGTCGCGCGGCTGAATACTGGCGAAATACCTCCAAAAAAGAAAGTCATTAGAAGATAGAATTGGATAAATGTAACCAATTTTCAACATTACTGAGGGTTTAGAATGATATATAGCATAAAACCTACCACATTTCTTTTCGTGTCTACTTTCCACCCACACCACTTCATGTATCTCCCGGACCTTCGGATATTTGGGATTCGGAAAGACGCCTGAACATCCAAGCGTTCATCTTCGAGCGCATGTGACACGTAAAACTTTTGAGGATGCGGCGATACATTGTATACCTGGCATTTATTCACTCTCGCAGATATTCCAAAAACATTGGGTGTTTGCAGAGCATTCAGAACCTTAGACAAGATTAATATGGATAACGAACAAAGCAGAAATATAAATTAGCGTGCATTCAGCTCTAGGCTTCCCTTTAAAAATAATTGACTGGAAAATTATAAATTGCTAACAATAAGGAGAAAAAACTGCTACAAAAACCTACCTGCTGCACTTCAGAACGGTTATATGAACAAACTAAGTAATCGTCAACATAACGCAATAGGCATGTATGCCAAGACAAATGCTTCCATGACATCTGCTCAAAGTAAAGAAGATATATCTAAACACGAACAAAAAAAAAAGATAGAAATGAAAACTCGAAACAATGGAAAAGTGGACATGAGCAAGGCGACAAGAGAGTTGAAATCCTTGTGGTACTCCTTTACCCATTTTGTATACCGTGTCACTGTTGTCCAAGGAAAACTGATGTGATCAGAATTTGTCAAAGATGAATTAGGAGATAGAGATTCAACGTCTCACCGTAATGCTATTCAGGAGGTTCATTATAGTAGTAATGATCTGGCTAGCTCCTATTTCCTGAAACAAAAGGAATCATTAAGCTTGCATCGTTATATTCTTTGCTTGTTAGACAATCCCTTTGCTTGCAAATCTGTATATGGTATATGGGGTATAAAATGGGCAAAGCAAAAGAAGTTTTAGAGGGGGAAATTAAAGATATTAATTATTAGTTTTAGTTAGGTAAAGGCAAATTCATTGAATGATTGCCATTCTCAAAGATAGAAAACAGTGGAACATTTTAGTATGTTTGAAACTTGTGGTAGAAGCTATTATAAGAGCAGCCATATCTCCACATTCAAATGCCAAGTCGAACGGATACCTGAGCATTCACTGGGATTCGTGTGCTATCCCGTAAGCGTTTCTTTTTCATTGCTAGTATCATGGACTTGACAGCCTCCTCATAGGTAGCCGCAGCTGCATCAACACGAACGCTTGTAGACTTATTAACCTTACCATATCCGTATACAAAAGTCATACTCCTATAGTTAGAAAGAAATACTTCAAGATGTAAGAATTAAAGCATAGACTAACTTACCGATCACCTAAGAGATCTTTTAGTGCTTTCTCTAGAATTTTTCGATCGATATTGGCAAAACAGTTGCTAATATCCGCCTTCGCAAAATACAACCTTTGATATTGAACCTTCAGTTCTGTAACAAAAATTTCTTGCGACTACAAAATATTCATGAATATCGGAAATAAAAATGCGAAAACTGGATGACTTCTCTGACTTGACTTTCCGACAAGACGGTGCCGCAAATCATGTCCTTTTAAAAATCGCTTCAACCTTTTGATTTCATATGAAAGCCCTGATATAATACACACATATCAGGTGCGAAAAAAAACCACAAATGGAACAAAATAAAATTTTGAGGGAATTCAGAGTTGTAATTAAAAAAGTTCAGAAAAATGAGTAAGACATGAAAAAGAGCAAACATCCCCTGCTGTAGGTCTCCTGGTCCAAGAAAAATTCGTATGCAATGAAATTTAAGGAAAACAAGATGTGCTGCTGCTTTGATGTACTTAGATCTTCAACTAGTTATAAAAAAAGGTAAACACTACCAAAAAATCAGTGGACCATTAGCCTAAAGGGAAACATATTACTACCCTAGATCCTGATGTAGATATACAAGTGGGGATGACAAGAGCTTAAGATCTCTAAGTCTTAAGCTTTTAAGTCCTAAGATCTCTGGTTGGATCTAGCTCTTAAGTCTTAAGATCTCTAGATCTAAAGCTCAAGCGTAGTTCAATGGGTTACACATAGACTGCACTTACCACCGGCTGGTTTCAATTTAGCTGCTTTTATGTAACCATCTAAGCAAGTAGCCAGCACTCTTAGTTGATTCCTACGGAAGTAACCGTCCTAAAACAAACCAAACTTTATACATTTAAAAAGACATTCTGCAAAATGAGTTTCACTAGGCTTCGAGAACTCACTTGAGAGATGTTTTTGACAGTTGTTCTGCAAGGAGTAGAGTTAACAATGAAACGCTGTAACATAAATAGAATTCTCATCAAAATCAAACTGGTTTCTAGTACAAAAATATCTCACAGAAGACGTGTAACCACATGTCGGAGCAGTCTTCACATGATAATCCCGCAAGAATTTCCTCTTCTCGACTGACTTCCAGAATTTGAACCCCTTCTTGTCGAAAATCAGATACTCAGAGTTTTTGGTTGCGGAGAAGAAGAACGCGAAGTCTCTAATATAGCATGGTTCACCCTCATTTTCAAACGAGAAATCCAGTAATCGCGTTATAAAATTTGTGAGTTAATGGAGAATCAAATTCATGGAGATATTTACATCAAATTGGCTAGTATAAATTTTGTTAAAAATCTTGCTATCCTAAGTATCAGCTGTCGCTGCAGATTTGAGACTGGCACCGCAACAGCTGCCTTCCGACTCCTGAGTGCTCGACAAACATCACCTTAAAAAAACACTTTGGAAGTAGGTAGCAAAAAAGGAGTGTCAAAATCCAAAGAAACACAGAAAAAAGAAGTGATGAGGGGAAAACACGTTGAACTGATACAAAAGTAACCCACATTCCAAAATATTTAGAGAAAGCATAGGAATAGACAACGCCTGCTTGGGTTTCCACAAACAAAGAGTGTGGGAAATCACTTTCAGAAGTTTCTCAGTGTTCCTTCTTCCAAGAAAACCTCTCGGAAAAACATTTGCCGTCTCTTCTATAAAGCGATATAGATGCTCCTCGCTAGCTGCTCCATTTCTGAAAATAAGGACGGATTATGAACATGAGGCGACAGAATGCAGGTGTTAGGAACAGTGCTTGGGATTTGCGATGGAAACAAGTTAAAGGTGTTGATAAGAACGATAATAGGTTTATTTATGGAAAAACTTACTGTTCTGAAGCTAAAGTCAGCACAATTTTACGTTATGGCTAAGATGCGCAAATGAAATAAAAAGATCGATTTCCTCCTAGATGATCCACGGGGACGGATGGATTAAAACGGTGTTATTAGCGCAGTCTGCGTGGAATCACTGATACAGTGATGACTCCCAGATACCATAATACACAATAAAACTGACTTGAGTCGATCCCTACCGGAACTTAATTTCACGCGATTGCTAAAGTGAATTTAAGTCGAAATCTTAAAAAAAAAAACTGTGATCGCTGCTTTCAAATTCTTCACAGAAACACATTTTCTTAGCAAAACGAAAAATGAACTACGACCTGAAGTAGTCGGAAACGTTCTATAAAGCGAAAAAGTCGATCAGCACATCTAAGGTGCAAATATTTACAAGCATTCCAATTAATTCAAACTTTTTTTTTTTGGAAAAAGAGAAAGCCCTATACCGCAAAAACTCCCGTGCGCTGCTCAGACGTTGTGGAAATACACTTCTAATCCTCTGATGGAATCCGTCTTCAGCAATACTTCCCTTGCAAGAAGTTATAGCAGCCGTCAGAACACGATCCGCTTCAGTTTCCAGGATTACTTTTGATAGCTCGCATACTACCGTTTCTTTCACTTCTTCCAAGTTGCCTTCATGGACCTTCAAAGGAACCAAGGTGTTCATGAGAATTAAAGGCAGCATACCACGAATCTGGGATGGTACGGACTTCAGGTGGAGAGTTTCTATATGGGGTCATAGATTATGGAGAGGAGGGTGATTCCGTCCATTTCTTCCTAATAGCCGTAAAAAACGGCCCGGAAGATGCGGCGCTCGCACAAGGCACACTCCAATCGAACTCGTTGCAGAAAATAGCGCGCCGGAACGCTCGAAGCCGTATCTTCCGGGCCGTTTTTTACAGCAATTAGGGAGAAATGAACGGAATCACTCTTCTCCATAATCTACAACTCCGCATAGGCATAAACCACCTGAAACCTGCACCACCCCAGATTTGTGGGATGATGCCTTTAAATCAATAATGTTAAAAATGGTTAACTGTTTCTTCAACTAAAACTAACATATTTAAATCGATAGCATTCTGCCAATCCCAATTCTTGTACCAAACCTTTAATTCCGATGGTCAGGCAGTGAAACATTCTTCAAAGAAAAATGGTTGCGGAACGTAGATTATATTACAGAGTTAAGCATCTTCAGTGCAACGAGACGAACTATGAACAAAAAGACGCATCGTTTAAAATCAAATCGAAGAAATTGCTCGTCGATGATGACACTATGCAAATCGACTGCAAAAACACGATCACTCTCCTCCAGGATAATTTTTTCCGTGTTGCGCTAATCGAAGTAAAAACACTAAGTCGACCAGCATAGAAAGAGGAGTAAAGCACAAGGACCAACAGTACAAAAATAGCGAAAATTGAATAGGAACGAAGGAACGACGTAATCTTTGGCTGTAAAGTGTTTCTATTAATCCTTCATTCAAAAAATATAAAACGTACTACGGAATCAAAGTTAGAGCAGAATCACCAGGTCAAAACACAGTACACTTACTAATATGAAAAGTTTTTTTAAAAAATTAGTAAATAGAACCGAAAATGTCCGTTCTTATGCTTAAAGGCAGCGTATCAACTGACCAATTTGTTAAATCCGTAGGAAAATATAGAGTTCCGGGTGTAGGTTACGAATATAAGCCTGGCAGCCCTCAACTACCGTAGTCCTAAAACACAGCATGAGAACGGTGTTTTTTCCTAAGAGGTACGCTAGAATACACCCTCATGTACAAGTGTGCACAAAGGTGGAGCGTTCCCACAAACAAACGCAATTTCCCACGCCGTTTTTCGGGACAATTAGAGATAATTGCGCGTGGCCACGCTCATAGTCGATCTAAAGTCGGGTCAAAACCACATGAATCACGAGTGTAGTTGCGGTGCATTTGCTTACGCGCTCGAAACGGCGCGGTGGAGGCAGCAGCTGGAACCGAGTTGGGACCGTCACAAACTGCAGCGATGGGTGATGCTAGCACGGCTTTCACCGCGCTCCTAGCCGCTACTTCCACCGAAGCGCCTCGAGAGAAGCCGCGTATGCAATTGCGTACGTGCTTCATGTCGCTTTGACCCTAATATACACTACGAACTCTATATTTTCACAAGTTTCCCAACGTCGGTTTCCTGACACGTTGCCTTTAAAAGCAGTCCAGATGAGACGTGATAAAAGCTTCTAAGTTCACGTTGATGCCAAACTTGACGCTCACAATGAGTTGAACTTACATGTAAGTTAAAAAAAAACACCGCTATACATCTCAGGTTTTGTCAAGCAGTACAGAAATTACAAACTTCTCAGAATAGCTAGTACATATTTAAGCACAATATGAACTCCCAGCTTTAGAAAAGAATAGCTTCAGCCTTGTTGCTTCAACTTAATCATGTATATTACATTCTTCAAATCCCTGTTGGTAGCTACTAGGCACTGCAATAACATCTTGTACTTTGTTGGAAGAGAGGGATCTGACAAAGCAGAGTCCAAAATATCCGTCCAGTTATCCTGTGAGGGAACAGTTGTCGGCAATGGAGCTGTTCCAGAAGTAACGCAAGGACATTCTTGCGCAACTACTGTCGACTGCTCTGCTGCTGGATAGGATGGGAAAACAGTAGGTTCTTCATTCTCCTTCTTTATAAATGGTACCTGATCTGAGTTTTCTACTGTTGACGACTCGCACTTGACAGGATTTCCATCAGCCTAAAATTGCAGTTTGTCCCATGATTACTGACGAAAAATATTGCTCGAACATGGCATGGCAAAATATTTTCCACAGGAACTAAAATAGTATCTCAAAAGAAGTAACATTACAAAGCAGATAAAAATCCGAAATGATAGGTGAACGTAAAGGATGAACATCAAGTTAAGCAAAGTCGCTAGTGATGGTTATAGCCGGTAACCAGGGTTAAACGTGGTCATGGATACGACCCTCTCAAATACGACCCCTCCCCCTTCTTTTTCTCCAACGTTGCTGCGACAGTTCTCGGTTGCTGCCAGTTCAATGTGTTGGAAACTTCGTCGTGGAAGAAGTGAAACATGAGAAAATCGGTAGCTGACAGAAGCGGGGCAACACCAAATAGAAGAAGAAGCAAATTTGCTGTAGTGTTGTTGAAGTATTGGTATAGTGAAATAGTGGTGAAATATTTTCATTTTTATTCCACTCTATTTTTATTCTAAAATCTATCAAATATCTTCAAATACCGATTAAAGGCATCATCCCACGAATCTGAGGTGGTACGGATTTCACGTGGAGTATTCGTATACGGGATCGTAGATTATGGAGAGAAGGCTGATTCCGTTCACTTCTTCCTAATTGCCGTAAAAAAAAACAGCCCAGATGATACGGCTTCGAGCGATCCGGCGCGCTATTTTCTACAACGACTTCGATTGGAGCGCGCCAGTCGTGTGCACACGCCGCATCTTTCGGGCCTTTTTTACGCCAATTAGCAAGAAATGGACGGAATCACCCCCCTCTCCATAATCTACTATGCCGTACACGAATACTCCACCTGAAATCCGTACCGCCTCAGATTTGTGGGGTGATGCCTTTAAAGGACATAATACGACGAAAAAAGAGAAGAGTCGGCTGCATAGGTCGAGTCACAGAAGAACGACAAAAATTACGAAAAAATTAACACCTCGTCTCGACAATGTGATAGTGGGACGACGATGTTCGGCACTCAAGTGAGTGTCGAATTTTTGCAGAATAGATAGAAACTTGACACTTCTCTTAAAGGATGAAGAATTCAATTATAGGTGGTGTTCATCAGGTTAAAAGTGGATTTAATGGAGTTTAACTACCGAAAAAGCTCAAATCCTGTCCACATTGGTAAGTATGGAAGATCGCGAAAAACTTCGCGATAAGAGGACCAAAAGAAATATTTTAGGTAGTTTTTCAGAGAACAAAATTCGCCCTACAAAAGGATCATATCGCCTTTTTTTTCTAATCTCCCAGTCTTTTTGGAAAAATGCCATTTTCCCCACCATTCTCCTATCAAAAATTTGAAAAAACTGGGAGGCCCTGAAAATCGAGTGATCTAACATCTGATAGAAAAAATTCTCAGCTACAACGCAGTGGAAGTCAATTTGCCTTGCACTGAGTTACTCTGTGTTATTGAATCTTACTCACGATCCTAACTTTTCGGCACGCGAGCAAAAATTGGGATTTTGGCATGTTTTCCATTCCAGAAAAGTGGAACGGTGTTTTAAAAAATCACCCACATATTCGGATAGAGCGTCTAAGGAAGCTCCTATGTACAAAATTTCTCCTTCCCACACCATATGGATTTCTTAAAACTTAGGATAAATTTTAAAAATGTGAAATTTTAAGTTCTGTCCTATCAAAATTCCAAAAAGGACTACGTGGTGAAAAAAAAACAGCGATATAACTCTTTCTAGGGCAGACCTTTTTCTCCGAAAAACTACCTAAATTTTTTCTTTCGGTCCTATTTGACGAAGTTACTCGCGATCTGCCAACCCTAACAGTGCACAGAATCTGAGCTTTTTTAGCCATTAAATTCTGCTTCGTTTAAATTGCTGAACACTACATATAGTTCAATTGTTCATCTTCTAGAAGAAAAGTCAATTTTCCATCTCGTTTGCAAAAATTTACCACAGTGAGATGTCGAATCTGCTTGGTCTCATTGTTACATTGTTAACATATACGTTTTCAAAACAAAATGTTGGGGGTTCCATACTCTCCTGCGCCTGAAACTAAATGTAATATTTTGTAATTTATGCAATCATTTAATATTATTTGTTGTTATATTTTATGTGTGCAATTATCTAATACTACGTAATATTGTGCCTTAGTTATGATGTTCACACAACTTCGTTCACAACTGCCCACCGCACACTCCCTTACGACCCCCTCCCCTTGCAATCTCCTCCCTTTACAACACCCCGATGGAAAATTCACACGTTTGACCCTGCCGGTAACATATTCACGGACTTTCTTGTCGACCTTTTTACTGACAACCACATACGAAGGCGAACATCTTTGGAACGAGTGATCATTCTGTTGCATTTCGAGGAACTCTGAGGAAATCAGACCAACTGTTGCTTCGTGACCTCCCTAAAAGCCAGAAAATAGATCAACACCTTTGTGAATGGAAGACGGACCGCTTAGTGCAATTTAAGAAGATCTGGAGTAAAAGTTTGTTTCCCTCCATCATACTATCGCACTCCATATTGTTTATTCGTCAGAAATGCTACACATGCAAAAGTCACTGAATATATCCTTTGAAAATATCTATTTCTTACTTGGGCAACTCTAACGTGATACAGAGCAGGGTTATTTTTTTAAATAAAACAATTTTATAAACACGCGTAGTTGAGATCTTAAAATTTGTTGCATCGATTTGATGGAGTCCTTTGCGAATGTGTATTAAACATTCACACCCAAAAATGGGCAGAAACTATTACAGACTATGTTCGAGTCAAAACGATATGAAGCATGGACAGTTGCGTAAGTGGCTGCGCTCAAAGCGGTGCGGTGGGACAGCGGTTGGAATCGAGGTGGGACCATGGCGAACTCCAGAGATGGGTAGCGGTAGCGAGGATCCTCATACAATCCCAACCGTTACGCTCCAGCGCGCCGCCTCGAAAGCAGCCGCTTATGCAACTGTCCATGCTTCATGTCGTTTTAACTCAACTATAAGATCTTAGAGGCGCCCTGATAGCAAAACAAACAATGAGATTAATGAGAGACTTTGCTAAGAATAATCTCCAAGTCCTTTCTTCTTGAAACCTCGGCATTTGAGAGTGTATTTATGTTTTCTTGTTATGCCAACGAGGATTAGGTGAAACTTTTTTATTGGCCTGACGTTTCGACAAACTCGTCTTTTTCAAAGGTCTGGAAATGGTTCGAGGTCTTTGATACCATGCATATCCCACCAAACTCCTCCTCTCTCCTCGCCAAGTTTCGATATTGTTCCAAGTGCACCACGCAAGACCTTCAAAAGGAAAACAACTGACCAGTTCCACCGACTAGCGCGGTTGGTAGACCACCGCGTTCTTAAAGATTGTCACCAAGGCGAACGAGATCTACGCACTGTGCAGTATCCTTAAGTACTGGTGTCTGGATAACGTTAAGGAACTGCATTTGGGGCAATCTTATAGCTCACAGAGTGTTACGAATGGCAAGAAGTCATTGGTTATTGATAAGCACTTATTTTTGTTAATCATTTACGGATTCCTGACGGAAATCCAGAATGCTTCCAATGCCTTCCTAGCAGATATTTCTTTCTCGTGCGCTAATATCCCACATTTTATTTCAAACACATTTCCATCATGCTTATAATTTTTGTGGCGCCCGAACGGTGTCATCAAACTCCCTCGCTTTTTACCAGCCAAATATTCCTTGATCCGCACGCTCAGCATTCTTCCAGCTTCTCCAATATAAATGGCGTTGCACGTTAAGCATTCTATTTGGTAAATAACTCCGATGTTCGTGCAATCACCGGTCTTACCGAATGGACAAACCACGCAACATTCTGACACGCATTGCCTATCGTAGAATCTATTGCGAATTAACTGTCGCTTGATGCTGTCGTTCGGTATGTTCACCAACACAACATCATCTTGCAGCTGTGCTCGCAAAAGGGTCCGGTGTATAGCAGCAGTTAAAGAGTAAGAGACGAAGGGAATGCACAAAAGAATTCTACCTTCACGTGGGATCCTCACTGTGTTGTTCGTAGTTCGAGATTGGGTGTTAGATTTCAATCTCGAGACACCGTTTGAACTAACTATGCTTGTGGCTAGTTTTAGTGATTCCTCCCGTTCTCTATCCTCTGTGCACATTGCTGTTGCTGTCTTGACCATATTTCGGATAAGAGGACCTGCTATGGGCCAAAGGCTTGCTCCAGCCGTTATATCGATACCGTTATATCGATGAAATCTAACATCCAATCTCGAACTACAAACAAGACAGTGAGGATCCCACGTGAAGGTAGAATTCCTTTATGCATCCCCTTCGTCTCTGACTCCTTAATTGCTGCTATACACCGGACTCTCTTGCGAGCACAGCTGCAAGATGATATTGTGTTGGTGAACATCCCAAACGACAGCATCAAGCGACAGTTAGTTTGCAATAGATTCTACGATAGGCAATGCGTGTCAGCATGTTGAGTGGTTTGTCCATTCGGTAAGGCCGGTGATTGCACGAGCATCGGAGTTATTTACCAAATAGAATGCCTAAAGTGCAACGCCATTTATACTGGAGAAACTGGAAGGATGCTGAACGTGCCTATCAAGAACATTTGGCCGGTAAAAGGCGAGGGAGTTCGATGACACCGTTAAATCGCCACAAAAACGATAAGCATGATGGAAATGAGTTTGAAGTAAAATGTACGATATTAGCCCATGAGAAAGAAATGCCCATGAGAAAGAAATATCTGCTAGGAAGGCATTGGAAGCATTCTGGATTTCCGTCAGGAATCCGTCCATGAATAACAAAAATGAGTGCTTATCAATTACCAATGACTTCTTGCCGTTCGTAACACTCTGTGAGCTATAAGATTGCCCCAAATGCAGTTCCTTAACGTTATCCAGACACCAGTACTTAAGGATACTGCACAGTGCGTAGATCTTGTTCGCTTTGGTGACAATCTTTAAGAACGCGGTGGTCTACCAACCGCGCTAGTCGGTGGAACTGGTCAGTTGTTTTCCTTTTGAAGGTCTTGCGTGGTGCACTTGGAACAATATCGAAACTTGGCGAGGAGAGAGGAGGAGTTTGGTGGGATATGCATGGTATCAAAGACCTCGAACCATTTCCAGACCTTTGAAAAAGACGAGTTTGTCGAAACAGGCCAATAAAAAAGTTTCACCTAATCCTCGTTGGCATAACAAGAACACATAAATTTGCTAAGAATAATTGGACTTATTCGTACACTTTTATATCAAAGAACCGGAAAACTTCTAGGAGCAAGAAGTAAAGGAGTTCGGGGACCATTTCACACTGTGGATCAGGTTCGGTGCACGTGTCGCTTCGCGTCACTCCAACACGCACGCACTACGTGTTGTAGTGGAGTGTAACTTAACCGTATGAAAACGAAAGTTGACGCAGCTGTTTACTGGAAAACGCTATAAGCTGAAGAAGACTGAGAACTATTCATGAAACCTCACAACCGCAACTGCACTCATGAAACCAGTGTGTGATTGCAAGCTTGAGGACGAATTAATATTAATTATTCAGAACACAAACCACGTAGTCATCCGACTCTTGATGGTCCACAAAATTAGTCGTTCGATGACCAAAATGTGCAATGCAGTATCGAACTGTAATCCTTCTACAAAACGTGGCCTGCAGGGAAAAGAAACAAATTGGTTGAGAAGTTCTTAAAAACTGATATAATCAAAACAAATGTGCGAGAAAAGCTTCACCGTTATAAATGAGGTACAAATTTTGGACGAACTGCTTTCGAAAGGTGCACGGCAACTGGAAATGAATAGATTAGAATTATCACTATCTCAAGTCATGTGGGCACAAAACTTTAATCTAGACGTTTCTCTGCAATCACGCTACGTTTTTCCTATAGACATAAACAACGAGGAGTACTCCGATCTGCTGCTGTAACTCTCCTATCAGAACCATGCCCTCAATGGCTTTTGAATCAGTGGCAATTTTTCTAAGAAATAGAATTGATCCACTCTTTCTATTTTCACAATTAATGCGTTGTCTTTTTTCTCAAGATTGAGCACTCTTGGACTCGGAATAATTCATAGCGCAAAAGCTGTTCTTTAGAAAGCGGTTCCTATCGTTGAAGAGGCGGATCTGAAAGGCTGAAGGGAGAGGAAGTGTGTATTCAACAAAAAATAGTACGCGCGTCGTCGAAAACGTGTCACAGGTTCCTATGAAAAAAAAATTCTTGCTGCACACTTTAGAGGACAACGGTTTTGTCCTTATCCAATTTGTTCTGATTTGGAGATGCTTCGCTCCATGTTGATGTTGATGTGACGCACATTATGAATAGTGGTAAAAAAAATTGCCTGTCCTTTTTTCTTATGATCTTTTTTTTACCGTCTATAGTTTACCATTCTGTTTGCTGTGGTATATTTTGCCAGAGACCCATGAAATTAAGAAGAATCGTTAGTAATAACATTATGTTGCAAAGGTCCTTTTCAATACTAATTGTGTGCAGCAATAGTTCATAGAACTTATATATAAGAAAACTTGAGAACCCATATGATAGATAATTTCTTTGTTGTTCGATTCTACTTTCTTTAACTCTTTCTTTTTTTCTACTTCCACTTCCTAGTTCCACTGTATCTCAATCAGGTTCATTGCAGGGATAGACACGAATTGCCTCTTCAGTTTTCACATATTTATCTTTTTTAACTCTACGATGAATGCAGTTCGAAACCGAAATTGAGTGTGCATGCGTGGAAGTCTCTGATCCGTCCTTTAAAAGAGCCGCATTAGAAACGTGACCGAAGACAGCTGCGAAATTGCACGAGACAAAGTATAAACGCAGCGGAAGATCTCTCGCCTGTACATTACTATGTGGTTCCAAACTGAAAGCAACTGAATATCCTCTGCTAAACAATGAGCCTCTTGACTTCAAAAAGATTGTTCATACGATAACAATCCCCTCGTAGACTTCAAAAAAAACCAAACCATTATTCATAACCGTTCACATCAACAAAATCCACGGAAGAAAAACTTTGCAAAATCTTACGAACGAAAGCTTGCCGAAAAAACAAAAGTAAAACTACGGTGCATACGCTCGAGAAAGTTTCTCAAATGAATTGTTCTTTACAGAATTTCACTTTAATCTATTATGTCATCTTTTAAGAAGAAAATTTCAGGAGACTTACATGCAAATACTTCTCCCAGTTTTTAAATATGGTACCTGTAACAGAAGAAGTGTCTCCTCACAAAAGGGCCAAACTTGTTACTCCTGCCCAAATACCAACACGTCTGATGCTCTTTTTCTAGCTCCCTTTTCCATCTCTTGAAAATGCATACACTTTACTTCCGTAGATATCACGATCAGCATTAGACAATCATTTGAGGTATGCCTAAATTACTTACCCATTATATATTCAATTAATTCACCCACACATCAAAGACAAATATAGATCAACTCACAAAAAATGTTCGCCTATACCACCCCACAAATCATATATTAATTTAAAATGCTTTCGCCGCAAATGAAAAAGCTTTCCTCGGAGAGTTTAGCATGTTATCATCGATCTCCTAGACCTTCCTCCTCGAGGACATTCCTCGCGTAGATCAAATGTATGTGGTACCTCCACCGAGCTTCCTATTACATCGTAGACCAAAGAAGAGTTACTGTGAGATTAAATTAGTGGATAGTGCGGAAAATAAGTCAGGAAGAATTACTTCGAATTAGCTTGTGTTTCTCAATCGCAAACAGTACAGGAGCCCCGTGTATTAGAAAATCTTGTTAGCGACAAGTATCGTAGAAAACCAGAGAGTTCATGGCATCACCATTTCCGCACGAATTACATTTTCATACGGTTGTGTTCTTGAGCTCTTATGAATACACCACGACGTGGTGATAACAAGAGACACAGACCTTAGTCGTAGAAGATTCAACAAAACGGACTTCAAACGCTTATGGAATCGCGCAGGTTCACCGTCCACAGCAGTAATGAGCACTGCAATCTAAAAGGAAAAAAGGGAAAAAAAAGAAGAAAACCGCACTTACAAAGAACTCATCTTCTGAATTGAAACGTTCACTTCTGATTGCATATTCTTCACCGTGTGCTTCACAACAATGTTCGTTGAACGTCCTTTGCTCATTAACTCGCACTGAGCATCCAGGACAACGGCTGGCTCTCCTATTCAACTATTACAATTTTGATTACTTGTTTGCATACGTAGCTATGCTTAAACAACACATAAAAAGTGGATATGTATACGAAGAAGTTTCTTTCTCATGATTTTCCTTCGAAATATAATATATAAAGAAGCTATATTCGAGAATCTAGCTGATGAAAAAAAAGCGTAAACTCCTGTGAATTTCGAATTCGAATGCGGCCCGAAACTCAAGTAGTTTGTTGAACTTAGAAAAAGCCGACCCACGTCAAAATTTCGCAAATCTCCAAGATTTTCAAAGATGTTATAAACTATTCGATTCGCTGTGAATGATGCGATGTTAATGACTACATTGCTATGCATCCGTCCCTTCTTTTTAATCAGTTAACTTCATTAACATGAGCATATATTTCTCGTTAGCTCGTAAACACGAAATGTACACGAAGACATTATAGTTCAACACACTTTAACAGCTCATCGTTTCGCAGAAAAAAGGAGAAAATTACCAGATTACACCTATTCGAAGGACTATATACATAAATGCACAAAGTGGACGTTAGTTACCAGCACTTCTCTCCACGAAAAAGCGTCCACCATTGCTGCCACACACATTGATTAGACAAATGATTGTTGTAGCATCTTCTTTCACTCACCTCTCTGTCAGGTGCCGGTTTGCTTCTCTTCTTTCGATGTTTCCTGCCTTTGAAGGGAGAGCTAACAAATACGTGAAATGCACCTGCACGAACTGTTCGCATAACTGAGCGCCTCTCACCTGACAAAGTATATGTATACATTCCATATGTCATAATGGTAGTATATCAGCACATCGATAGATTTGAGACATGCCAAACTCTAAAAAAATCACTTCTTAGCACTTATAAGGGTGCAATGGATGGTACTGATTAAATAGCGAATAACAACATTTATTGGATGTACCACATCTACTTCATGTAAAATTACTAAAGAGGCACCTCATGAATGATATTTCAACCTCCCTCAGAGCGAATTTTTTTGAACGAATTAAAATGTCTTATAATTAAAGTCCTACTCATCCCCATCTTATCTTCACTGGAACGTACGAAATGCTGTCAACAAATGCGAAGAAAACGTAGCATATTAGGTGTATTCTAGCAAGCATGTCCAAAAAATTTGTCGTACAAGAATGAAATTGCGAAATATTATAGCTTTTTTGATGCTGTCAGACATGTCAACCTTCTTCTGTTTTTCCAAAAAAGTTTTTCTTGCATGCGTCGACTGATAATAAAGGACCAGAATCCATAAAGAGAGAGAATTATTTGGTTTTGCAGACAGTTTATTTTCTCGATCAGCATAAGAAGCGAATAAAGCGAACTGGGTCGCTGTCAACAGGAAAGAACATTGCCGAGCAGCAACATGCAAAATCCTCCTTAATCGCAAGCAGCCAAAATTGCTCTGATCGAACTGCACTTATAGCACTAGAATCGTTCGTATCTGTCAAATGCGGATTGCGGAGAAGCCAAGTGCACGCATATCTTGGTAAAATGTAGTTGGGTGGGGAGGGGGCACTCTGACGCGACAGAACTGCTTTCCCAATGTATTTTGTGTTATCGTGACGGGTACTTCGACTGTTCCAGTACTGTAATAGCGTGTACTACTGATCTGCACTCAGAGCGCGAAAAAGGTCATGTAGCACAACAGGCGCAAAGACGTCTATAGAGTACATTAACCGTTCTAGTCGTTAAATCATTTCATTTGCATAATTCCTGGGGAAGGCGAGACCTTACCCTCCAACTGTGGAAATCCCTATAAAGTCACGAAGGAGGCAAACGTGAACAGTTTCACAAAAGATATCCCGATGCCCTCTTTAAGACTACCAACTTGCGAATACAGATTAAAACTGTGCGAGTAAAAGTTGTTGCATGCATACTTTTTGATCGTGGATCGTTGTGGAAGCCATTTTGGTTATTTTTTTCTTCGAAGGTACTACATGAGATGGCTGAGATATTCACTTCTGGCAGGCCTTTTGAAAGGTTTGGTAAAGTTAAAGCAGTGGTAGTTCCAGCAGTCTTTTTTTTCTTAGTGCCTTTAGCCAACATGTAATGGGTTCTCTAAGGCTAACGCTTAGGTCCCGACTGACTAAGCTATTTACTTCCACTAAAGAACTGTTGATTGATGAAACATCGCCTCCTCAAATGTTCTTCTGCACTATATACACTACTACGCACCGTACAAGTACAGTACAAACCAAACAGCGCACCTGTTTCCCACTCAGCCCCACCTAACTACGTTAACACCGAAACAGCGGTGCCATCTATAGTCGAGTCAAAACGACATGAAGCACAGACAGTTGCGCAAGCGGCTGCGCTTGAAGCGGTGCGGTGGAGACAGCGGTTGGAATCGAGGTGGGATCATGGCGATCTGCAAAAATGGGTGGCGGTAGCGAGGATCCTCACACGACCTCTCATCTCTCATCGATCACGACCGCTACGTCCCACCGCGCAGCTTCGAGCGCAACCGCAACTGTCTGCGCTTCATGTCGTTCACCCAACTATAAGTCTACTCAAACGACTGCGCGGTCGCCGCGGCGCGCCGGCCCGCTGCCGCTTCTGCCAAATCGGCGGCCCTTCACAAGCGTGAGGGCCTTTAGAGCACTCGTACCTATTAGACCTGAGGTAAATTGGTGAAAATGATAGCTTCTACCTTCGTTACACCTGCTTCATTTCCTATTCTAGCTTTAAGTGTCTGCTGACTAAAGTAAGTTACTTTTAGATATGTATTCTATGTTGTGACTTCTTTCTCACTTGAGTAGTATTTATAGTCGGGTCAAAACGACATGAATCACGAGTGTAGTTGCGATGCATTTGCGTACGCGCTCGAAACGGCGCTGTGGAGGCAGCAGTTGGGACCGAGGTGGGACCTCGCAAACTGCAGCGATGGGTGGTGCAAGGGGTTCACTACGTTCCTAGCCACTATGCTCCACCGAAGTACCTCGAGAGAAGCCGTGTACGCAATTGCGTACGTGCTTAATGTCGTTTCGACCCCACTATGGTTCTTGACATGTGCTAGCGTGGATTGTTTTTGGCATTAACGTTAATGATTTGTGGCTTCTACAACTCCCGGCTGGCGCAATCCTCTCTGTTAACGCATTCCTTATGTAGCTGAAAATTGGGTTTCTTTTACGACTTGTTGCCATATGTCTACACATTTCCACTGATCTTCATCTCTCCCCTTTAGAGATTGCTTTCCACCTTACTCTCCTTACTCGTTGCTGACATCATTCCATCTCTACTCTGAAATGCCCGGAATTACTTTTCAAATAATCGTTTTTAACTATTGACTTGTCGAAGGTACGGTTTTCGGAGAGCATACTGTTTTAATGGGATAATGATCTGCAATCGTTCGAAGTAAGGATTTCGTTGAACTCATAGTGATTTTTGTATATTACAATGCTTTGTCAACGTCCATATTTCTTTTCACTCCATCTGCTTTGCTTTGTACTTTATTTGGGGTATTATAAGGGTGTCCACTTGTTAAATGCATGGGTTATCGTTGTTAAAAGTCTCTTTACTGCGGAGTCGTACAATGCAAAGTCGTATCTTTAACAAGTCAATAGTTAAAAACGACTATTTGAAAAGCAATACTGGGCTGTTCAGAGTAGAGATGGAATGATATCAGCAACGAGGAAGGAGAGTAAGGTGGAATGCAATCTCTAAAGGGGAGACATAAAGATCAGTGGACATGTGTAGACA
The DNA here is from genome assembly GCF_031761385.1 of Necator americanus. NCBI lineage: Eukaryota > Metazoa > Nematoda > Chromadorea > Rhabditida > Ancylostomatidae > Necator > Necator americanus. The sequence goes on from NC_087371.1 coordinate 16,887,190, forward strand.
TATGACAACAACTCGTAAAAGAAACCCAATTTTCAACTACATAAGGAATGCGTTAACAAAGAGAATTGTGCCAGCCGTGAATTGTAGAAACCACGAATCATTAACGTTCCTACCAAAAACAACTGCATGCTAGCACATGCCAAGAAATAAAGACTATTCAAGTGAGAAAGAAGTCACAACATAGAATACACATCTAGAAGTAACTTTTTGAAATTCCAGAATTTTCATATAAAACACGTCTTTTTGCATTCACGCTCTGAATTACACTGAAGCAAATATCTCACACTAATAATAAATGATTAGCTATGGGGACCCCTAAACATAGCCATTACCAGAGGAGAAAATACCAAGCTTCCTAAGAACTACGACCTTTCTCATTCTATTCTAGTAGTACTCCATAAATATTGAGGCTATCAAGCCCTAAACCACTCAAGTCATCCAGGATACACTCCACAAATAAACTTTATTACAACGCATGCAGAAGTGGGAAGTCGTAGTGTCCATAAAAATAACAAATCAGTTCCTAAAAACAACAGAAAAATAACATTTGAACATAGCAGCAACGGCAAGATCACATCCGGACACATTTTTAGAAGATACCCGTGGCCATATACATTAAAAAGATTAAAGCAAGCGATTAGTTTAACAAAGCAATAGACAAGAAAAGCAGCATTGGGGAGCAGCGGTGATGTCACGGAGGCCGTGTTCTCATCATAACTATCATATTTTTCATGTCTCTATTGCTAGCGACTAAACAGTGTATCATCGTCTTGTAATGCATTGGTAAACTCGGATCGGTAAGTGCCATAGTCAACATATCTGACCAATTATCGTGGATCATTGAGAAGGAGGGAACAGACAAAGACTGTGTCAAATTCAAATTAGGGGACGTATGAGAAACTTTTTGAGACGTGAACTGTGGACTATCTGGTTTCTGTGGATGTTGCACTACAGTTCCAGAAGATGACGGAGCGATTGAAGGCTTATGCGTTTCTTCTTCTTCTTCCTTGAGTTTGATTACCTGCAAAAAAGAAAAAAAATTAAGAATGTTGGTAAATAGAAGGCCTAACAGAGTAAAATTACTTTCACTTTCGCACGCTTTGCGACAGGCTCCTCTTTCAGATAATCCAAATTAGATACGTTCGTTGACGAAGAATTCGTCATCTGAAGGACACCAAAGAAAAGACCATGATGTTATCTTGAACCAAAAAGCAAACCTTCCTCACCATTTGGGTTTCCCAACCGCTATCATCATTATCAGTTTTAGGCTGAAGTACGTCTGATTTTCGTGATGAGCTTTCCTGGCTTCTGTTTGCTCGCTTTGATTTCTTTCCAGTAGAGTTTTTTCGCTGAAATCGTGAAGAAGGGTATGTTTCGGAAACATACGGAAACAACAGATGAGAAAGCAGAGCACCTTTCCCTGGCCGACACGGGGGCAGTAATACTTGACTTTTCCTTTGTTGTCGCACTCTAACAACAGTAATTCGCTAGAAACAAAGTGACAAACATAGATCTTCCACGGAGAAAGAAAACTCAGATTAAAAAGCCGTAACATGGCAAACTTATTTACCTATATTTCTGTCAAAAAAAAGCATGTGCGGACTGGTACTTTTGTCGAAATAAAAGCTTATGCAGACTACCACTTACCAAATCCAATCCAGACAATATCTTATCGCAAAATCCATGATGTTAAATATCATTTCGTGTTTCATGCGTGCCAGATGTGGATATTTCTCGGCGAGTTGTTCCATTGGGCCAAGAGCATTCACTATCCCCGCTAAAATAAAAAAAGGAATCTGTAAACAATTTTCGGAATTCTTGGAGAAAAATAACAGAGCAAAAACGACAGTAAAGACTTTGAAACTTACGCAAATGCCGTTCTGATGGGAATTCTGGAAGAATCCTGTACAGTGGACTCTTGTTGGTGAACAAAAACAGTTTCTTGAGCAGAAAGTTCTTCACAATAGGCAAAAACGGTTTGAATATTGTATTGGAAAGAATGTTTATAGGACATCGTGCCAAGAACAACCGCATGTCATGATATTCCATGAGCCGACACTTTTCTTTTTGCCTCAAGGCATAACACTAGTAAAACATTTGCTATTGTTACAAAACAACTTTGTAGTTCATTGTCATTATCAAAAAGACAGTGAGTTACAAGAAAAGATTCCACAAAACGAAACGACTCACTCCATTGACATGTGTTCATTCATCCATAGCAGAGCTCTTTTAGGCGGCAGATTATCCTGTTTTCGCTTCAGTGAAACCATAGCTTCGTTCAGCTGAGAACCAACTAACATTTCAGAAAAAAGAACTATAGGAGAGTGGTAGAAACAGCTCACCATACAAGAGAGATGGAAATATGAACATACGAATATAAGATGGAGATATGAACACAATGGGAATATATAAAAAAAGAGATACGTAAATAAATTGGTGGAAATAGCACATGGAACGGTCTAATTTCTGGAAAACTCACAAGTTCGCATTCTGGCAGCTCCATGAACACTTCATAGACGGCACTGCCGACAACAACTGCTCCAAGTTCGACTGCAGAACAACAGGATACCTGAACTGAAACAAAATTCAACACATAGAAAACGGTCATTCGAGGAGTTCCCAGATAAAGTCATTGCTATCGCAAAAGCTTCAAGAAAACAACAAGAAGTCTTGAAGTCAGTTCGAAAAAGCGAAAAAGACGGTTGGGAGATAGGGCACTCAACCGCGATCTCTTTGGCTTTTACATCTGCACGCAAAACATCGTCCATGGAGCACAAAGAACGTACTCGGGCACTCAGTGCCGCCGTTACTTCCCGACACTTTAGCTTACTTTCTTCTCTTAGTAACTTTAGTTTACATGTCATAGATCCTCTAAACTAATGCTTAGGCCTTAGGCTCCCGACTGACTTGATTAGATTACAATTTAATTAGGCACTCAGTGGGGCCCTTGTTTACTTCGAAAAATAAGGGCGCCACTGCCTTCCCCATCCAACTACATTTTACTCAGCTAAAGCTACTAAGAGAGAAAAGGAAGACAGAGCTGGAATTACTACTGCTTCCCACACTGATCTGTATTCAAAAAGTGCTCTGTCTTGCCTTTTTCCCGTGTCACGGATCCCCGAAGACTAATAATTAAGTTTAAGGGTCGTGACTGAGTTAGTTATTCCAGTGATGGAATGTCAATTGATGAACTATCACTTTTCAAACTTTCTCAAATAGCAAAAATAAGAAGACATTTGACTGTTAAAAACAATCTTTGTGCTATACGGACTTTTCTTTGCGCGCCGAAGTACAGTACAAGTACTCTGAATTAAGCCTAAGGGAATGCGGTTGAGCGCCCCCTCCCCGAAACCTTGGCAGTCTTAAAGGCATCACCCCATGAATCTGGGGTGGTACGGGTTTCAGGTGGGTTGTGCCTATGGGAGGTAGTAGATTGTGGGGAAGAGGGTGATTCCGTCCATTTCTTTCTAATTGCCGTAAGAAACTGCCCGGAAGATGCGGCGCGTGCACAAGGCTGCTGCGCTCCAATAGAACTCGTTGTGAAAAATAACGGCCCGGAACGCTCGAAGCCGCATCTTCCGGGCCGTTTTCTATGGCGATTAGAAAGAAATGAGCGGTATCGCACCCGTTTCTGCAATCTACGATTCCGTATAGTCGTTGACCATTGGGAATCCATATCACGTCAGATTCGTGGGGTGATGTCTTTAAAAGATGTGAAGTAAGAATATTGAGTTTAAAAAAGACTTTGAGAAGGATTCCAAGCCATGAAACATATGGTGGAAAGCCACCTTCTGCACCAGTGATCGCTCCTTGCGCAATGAAACATCAACCAATGAGCTAAACGTTGGCCCATGAAACTTCTCGATGTCAGAGGACATTTTCATCCCCTGCAAAATCCTTGGCGTTAATGAATGACACCTAATGGTGTGAGCCTGATGATTCTGAGAAACGTTAACACAAAATAGATATGAGGGAAATGACATTTGTTCCCTGTATGGTACTTTCACCAACATCAAGCATGTGAAAACAACATTAACATTGAAAGACGGTTCTGAAAAAGGGAGAAAGTTGACCCGGAAGGGATGATTAACCGTCGTTCCAAAGGTAACTGTGCAATTGCACGAACAATGCAGTTCTACAGAAAGTGGCCGTGGTGCAGATGAATGCCCTGGTGAGGCGCACTGTTGTTGTATTAGAACTAGCGCGAAAGTAGGAAATATTAGGTCGAGTCGAAAGTTCTCGGACAATGTGGTAGTGATGATTTCTAGAGATCATTACTCAGCAAAGAGCCGACAAAAATAGATGTGTTAGCTACCGTTTGATAGAGTATAAAAGGTTCTTCAAAGTGTAGGTTAAGAATTACACTGAGCCAGTTCCGTTTCTGCCACCATGCCGCGCAATTTCAAGCCCTCGTCACTCCACCACCGCAACGTCATACTCTTTCTCCATCTATCTGGCCAAGAACCAGCGGATATCGATAGACGTCTGAAGGAAGTTTACAAGGAGCACGCCCCCGCTAGAAGTACAGTCTACAAGTGGCACTCGAAGCTCGCGTCGGGCGACTATTCCATTGAAGATGAAAACCGTTCGCGACGCCCGATAGAGTTGGATTTGGTCTTGCTGCGGAGACAAGTGGAAGCCGATCCGTTCCAAACCACACGCGAACAGACAGTCGCTCTTGGGATGAGTCAAACCACAGTTGTTCGCGGATTGAAGCCTATCGCCGAGGTACGAAAACTAGGTCGATGAGTACCTCATGCTCTGACGTAGTATAGCATGGACTGCCGCCTGATACGGCGCTTTCTCTTCTCACGCTCAAGCGCACCCACACTTGGCTTGAGCACATAGCCACCGGGGATGAGAAGTGGATTTTCTATTCTAACACTTACCGGCGTGCCCAATGGGTTGACAAAGGTACGGATGCAGAAGACGTCCCTAAACCCAACGTACACGCCAAAAAGATTATGCTTTGCATCTGGTGGAGCGTACACGGCGTCGAATAATGGGAGCTGCTCGCTCAGGGATTTACAGTGACCGCAGATGTCTACATTGAGCAACTAAAGAATTTGAAGACAAATCTCGAAAATGCGCGTCCGCAGCAGCGCGAAGTCTACTTCCAGCACGACAACGCTCGGTCGAACATTGCAAGAACGACCAAAGCCGAACTGATGAAATTCGGTCGGACCATTTTACCACACCCACCGTATTCTCCAGACCTGGCTTCCTCAGATTAGCACCTCTTTTCCTATCTCCAACGTCATCTGGATGGTCAAGACTTCCAAACCCGCGACGACATCAAAAAGGCATTCGAGCAGTTCTTCAAGGAGCAGTCCCAAGCGATTCTGGAGCAAGGGCATCTACGATCTGCCTAAACGTTGGCAGAAGACCATCGTTGCGACCAATGAGACATACTTCAAATGATTTGCGCTTATCGTTTAAAAATTGTAGAATAAATAAAAATATTGTCAATTTGTCCGAGAACTTTCGACTCAACCTAATAGAAAGTAGAAACGTGATAGGATAAGATTCGAAAACAACGACAAAACCGCAACGGAGATGCAATGTCGCTATCCTCTCAAGGCCTATTCCTCTCGAAACTCACTGTGATTCAAAATCATGCAGAAGCTTGTGAAGAATTGTGGAGCTTGGGTAAAGTGTAGTTGGGGGGGGGGGGGGGGGGGCCCTCAGTGACGCCGAATTTCTCGAAGTACTTAATCAAATCAATCGGGGCCCTAAGGCCTAAGCATTAGTCTTAGAGGATCTATGACATGTAAACTAAAGTCACTAACAGAAAAAAGTAAGTTAGAGCGCCGGAAAAGAAGGGCGCCAGTGAGTGCCCCACAACTACATTTTACCCGTGGGGTTTTGTTGCTTAGATCTTTGGAGCTGGGAGTGCATCTTTAATGGAGCCCTGTGACCTTGTGCACATTCATTGATCTAAGAAGGCAGGATAACCGCATTAGACCATCCCTGATGTTGAACGAGATGGTAGAGATAGGATATTAGTAGGAATTCAGTGTGCAGCAGTACGAAATAAAGTCAGGCCAAAATGACGTGAGAGCTGAGACGATCACTCAGGTGGCGCTCAAAGCGACGGAGGAGCTAGCCGCTGCCACTGAGGCAGGACGTTGCTTGCTGTAGCTAGACTGCAGAAATGAGTGAGGGCTAAAAGCCCGACTACAAGTTTATCTTGAAATTTATTCGAGTAAAACATCAGTGACAATGTGATAGTGATTTAAAATGCACCGATTCTTTTCCCTTTTTTTGCGTAGTGGTAAAACTGCAACCCATTGGTGTTCATTGACCATCTCTCCGAATTTAAAATCCTCTCTTCGAGCTACATCCGTCAGTAATAGCGATCTGGTAAGATGTATCTATCTAATTTAATTATTTATTCACATATCCTTACAGATTGCCTTATCTAATTGACAATTCATGAAATTTTGTTCTTAATTTATTTTGAAATGCAGTTTCATTTTACTTCAGCTGGCACCACTGCAGTTCGGGATGGTCTCACCTCGATCCCAACTGCTAGCTCCACGCCGCCGCTTCAAACGCAGCCACTTACGCGCCTGTACTAAGTTTAGCATCGTTTTCACTATACATCTAATGAGGAGTGTCAGCTAGTAAGATATACTTACTGCTGACTACATACTGATAGAATTTGAGGCTTCGCACCCATGAAAATCAGAATGAACCGTGAGAATTCCCGTAAGTACACTATATCTCACGTTGCTACGTGCTGGTAGTTAGTGGCAGCTTGCAGCTGAGAAAAATGTAAGGTATTCGAATAGTAAAGTGTTTCCCACTTTTCCAGAAATTCTTCGCAATCGTTCCATAATTGGAACTTGTTAACCAGAGTGAATCATTTTCTATGTTTCGCTTGGTCACGCAATCGTAAAGTGCGCGTTTTGAGAGGCAGTTCCTAGGAAGTAGTGGATAAGCAATGAACTCTCTTGCTAAGTTATGGGTATCCATAGCTCAACGTAATTGGTTGCTCTCCTCATGGCACTATAATGAGACTAGACGTCTAATAGACTAGTTTTTGGGCTCAGGTTTTGAAAAATTGCAGTTAATTTCTTTGAACAGCTCAGTAGAATATTGTTATGTGCCGTGCCATAACTTCACACCAAAAATCGCAAACATCATAACGTTAAACGATTTCGTGAGAGAACAAAACATTAGTAGAACAAATTTATGTGCGAAAGCCGCCTTGCAACGAAAATTAAATGCGGTGAGTAGCAATAACGTAACTGATGATGGCTTGTTGATTATAACCACTTCATAATTAGTATAGCAACTCAGATGTTCTCTTAACCTCATTTCCCTTTTTCAGTAAATGAATTTTCTTTAAGATTCCTGTAAAGTAGTAAGAACTTGTCTGTGACTCATCTTCCATTTTTTACCAGTATTCCGAATCCGCCCTAGTGCTCAGCAAGTCTTTCATTCCTACGAGGTCGATTGATTGGTACCAGACTTGTCTGGGAGGATGAAAACACTGACTTGACACACCGGCTAGCCATCGCAAGTCATTGTATGGGCCAGCTACACGTTCGTAAACCTCAAACGATTCTGAATTGAAGTGAACGTGGGGACGCATCCCAAGCGGATGGATTAACGCCAGAAACTTTATCCTTTCATCCTTCAAAAAGTTAAATTTGACCCCAAATTCGTCTAGCTACATACCTCTTTGAAAGTCGCCCATTCTTTTCCCGATTCGCTAATATAGCCCCCTAATGTTAGAGAGGTTTTCTCTATTCTTATTCTATCGCAGAATGCAAGTATTAAGGCGATCAACTACGCGAGCAACCTTCTCATGAGCAAAGCAAAAGAATGCGCGAAGCCAGGATTTTGATAATAGATAGCGATAATTCAACAATAAAAGAAGGGGATGTGCGCTTCGTTCGTTCTTCCATTTCTTATTCTCGAGTTTCTCATTTTTCTTCAATTCATTTCACTTTGTAGAATTTTATTTCGTTGCTTTACTTCATTCATTTTATTGTGGGTTTAATTACCCAGGTTTGAGGTCGCTCTTTTACCACGTCGGACGAGCAAAAAATAATTCATCGCGTGGCAGCATTTTAGCGGCCCTATATAACAATCCCAGTAATTAGAAGTGCAGTTCTCAATTTGTTTTAGATTCGTCACAAGATCCCTCAGTAGAATAAAGTTATTCTCGAGAGTAAGAATTCTTGGAGCATCATTTACTCCACCAGCAATACACAAAGCACTGAAAACCCTAATCGGATCGAATGCGAGTTCTACACGCGCATGCCAAACTCTCACTTGCCTGAAATATTCCTGCAGCGATGTTGAGTGCTTGCTTTGCGAACACGTTGAACGCTCTTCTTCAGTTCTTCTGGCACTGAGGTAATATTAAACATCGCTGACCACTATTTCTAGAATCTCTCTGTAAGCTTATATGAGCAGAAATCATCAAAATGGTCCTTTGGATTCCTTCTCCTAAAGTTTCCCGATTCTTTGTTCATAACCACAAATTGAGTAGCGGGCACGTAATCGCAAAAAAAAATCGTTGGAAATCCTCAAAGGTTTTCTTTATTTCTGGGGTATTGTTGTATATGGTATGCTCTATATGCTTAGTTTGGCTCTTCAGCAAGCGTACATTAGGTCCCAGAGATTCAAGTTTCCCGAAACTACTGGCTATGCTTCAAGAATTCCATCTCCAAAGATGTAAATGCCCTAAGCAAAATTTATTACTACTAGAAACTGAAACTTCCAATTACTGATGTTTCGTCAAATTTTGTGCAATTGCGAACTGGAGTCAGTTAGTCGGTAAGAGGCGTCATACTGTCGGGAACAGTCTTATTCAGTGCTCTGCCGATGCAATCATATCCGCTGTATTAATTTCCTTTGGTTTCGATCTTTTGTGCGACAGACTTGTTCTCGGAACTTATCCAGAATAGAGGTGATTTTCAACCCCACATTTACTATAATTACGTACGAACTCCCCCTCCCCCCAAATAATCCATTCTTTAACCGAACCAATCAAACTCCGGTGGGGTGGGGTGGGCGCTCAGGAGGTACCCGAGCTAGTTGGGTGCAGTCGACAAGACAAGACTAAGTAAGAGAAGTTAACACAAACTGATTGACGCATGTCAAAATTCATAATATAAACACATTCAATATATGAGTACTATAAAAACATGTGTGGAGGGACCGAATCCGCCGACAAAGGATCAACGACCCACTGGTGGGTTTCAAGGAAGAATTCGAATCTAGAAACTATGTCACCAGAATAACTATCAACGAGTACTGAAGTGAAATGACTTGCTTTGTTACGGAGAAGACTATATAAAAGATATATTTATATTATTATACGTATATGATATATTTATTTCCTTTCATGCGAGTAAACGTTCGGCTTCGAGCTGTTCTCGGGCGACTTAGTTCAACTGCATTTCGCAGTTCCACTGATCACTAGTTAGGCTTTCTGTCATAAGTTGTCTTAACTAGTGTTGTCTTGTCGGCTGCACCCAATTAGTTCGGGTGTCCAGTACTTGTGTTGCACCAGACTACCGTCCACTTCAATTCCAACCCGTTACAACACAGTACGAGGGGAAAACGACGGTTCTTCTCTTGGCAGTTCTCCAGAGATCTTTGAGAATGGTAATCCCAAGGTAAAAGAAGAGTGGTTTCACCAAGTCTGTGTAAAATAGTTGTGCTTCTGCCACAACTGCTCGAAACTTGCCAGTCCCAATATCTCACGTTGCAAGCAATCCGAATAAGGCAATACTGTTCAAAACTGAGGTTCTGCAAATATTTGCTGGGTCAAGGAGGTCAAAAATGAGAAGAAGTGATCAATTATTGGATCCAAGCAATATATCACTTAATTCGTGACTCCGCGTAGAGCATTTATGCAGCCAAATACATATCTATTTATACAGAATTTCTCTTGGAATCAACAAAATACAACATTTATCGATCGATATATGAGATCACTGTAGGACTACATAGATATAATACCAAATGGAGACCGATGCAGGCGGCCTTGCACACGGCGAGACGCAGAGTAATGAGATCAATGTGGACGATGGTGGGTGCGAACAGTAAGGACTAGAGGCCGACCACTGTCGAGACAATATGCATATTTAATGATCTTATAATATTACACTCGTGGATGTTACGGTAGAGTGCTAATAACTGGATTATAATGTCGGTTCACGGAATTTTACGGATTCTTCAGTACAAATCATCGTCGGATTCGTAGTCCGATCGCTTGCCAAATCGCATCCATTTTGCTTCTGGTGATCTTTTGCCGAACCTAGAAAAGAAAACAGTAATTCTGTCTTCTTCTTGCATCTATAGTATTCAGATGTCAAATTATAAAATAATCAGCTACATGTTGATATTTTCTATCGACAAAATGTCAGGTGCTTTGTAAAATTAAGTTCTTTTTTCAACGAATGAGAACATATCGGAATTGTTTACCTAGCAGCAAAAAAAAACTTTTGAAAAGCAAATTCTCTTTGATCTTCGTGCAACTGCTGCACGGCAGTATGTGTGAGAAAATCTATCGAAAATCCAAAGAAGAATTTCCACCTCATCCATTTTGCGTTTGGCGATCGTTTGCCGAATCGCATCCATTTTGCTGATGGCGTACGTTTGAATGATGGCACGTTCTGAAACTATCGATTCATTTAAGACGATATATATATATATATATATATATATATATATATTATATGGACAACCTCCTGAAAATTTCTAATTTAATTAGAAAGGCAGTTTCTCCGAATAACCACAACTACACACGCGTTCTTTTTACTATGGAGGACTAATACTATTAAACTGACGAAATTATAGCAATCACAGCACGGACATCTCAAGATGCCAAACATAGTAGGAGAACATTACTCCAAATATTTAGCAGCTGAAAGAGTTTCTGTAATAACAAGAAAGTTTTACCCATTTTGTAGTAGCAAGAAAATTCTCTTCCTCTTAGAATACGTTCTAATCTGCTTCTGGAAGCCCTTATTCTAAATCTTAACCTGAGCAACAAAATATGACATATATGGTATAAAATATTTAATCTCCCCACGCAAACTGAGAACAAAGCGCTAGAGAGGTTCCTACAAAAAAAAGCAAGAGAAATACTATGGTCCTCTGATGTATCATCCCTGCCCTTTTATTTTCCTTTTCCTATCGTTTTTCTGTACAATAACACAGTGACCACATGCTTTAGAACTCAAACGACACTGAATATCACATTGTTTACTAGATAGCTTTGCTACTGTGATTGGTGTCATAATTTTCGTCCCTATGATCGTCGAGTTGGAAACGTCGCGCCCCGTTGCGACGAGCTACAACTGGAGTTCGGCCGCCTCGGGATTTCGATAGCATGGAACACTAATTAAAGTTGTCCTATTGTGAGGACTGACATGATAATAGCTATGACTAGAGCATCACACATCCGCTAACATATCTCATCATCTCGACATACCACAAACCAAAAATTCTTCAAGAACTAACTATAATTGTGAAAGTGTTTGTCTATCCTTCAACGATACACCCTATGAAATTGCCACCAGTACATCTCTTCCTAAACCAGCTATGGTCTGAGTCAGTTTCATTGCCTCATGTTACACCAACATTTACTCTACTATTTATTAGTTGTCAACTAATTAGTTATGCTTCATGCGTCTTCCAAACACATCCAAAGCGAATATTCACGATGCGATGCGCATGAGCAACTTTTTCAATGACATAATTAATCAAGGTTTGGTTTTTCTACTGATACTGCATGAAGCCAACAATTACAGTTACTACTAGATTCCTAAGGTTTCTTATCTATTTTAAAACATTTTCTCTTGGGGAGTGCAACGACTACTCGCGAGATCAGAGATGCATGCGGGACCACAAACTACCACAAAAACGACTTTGCAACCAGACAGAACTGTTTTCTATCAGAGAACGCTCAAACGATCAGAAACAACGGTTCTGCGAAAACAAAGAGATAAGGAATAAAAAACAAACCCCGCAAAGAAAAGGGAAAGGGAACAAAGTTTGAACCAATCGTTTGAATCCGGTACTACCGCAGGATTCACCGAGCTGGAAAACTACGGATTCCTTCGAAATACTCCTACAGATTAAACTAAAGTATATAATTCACTTATTGACGCCTCTTGTGCTCTTCATTTTGCTCTGTTGCAATGTACGTAATTTCCGATGACCGAATCAAATTTTCCAGTCTTTTCAGGAAGAATCAAAAAAAAAAACAAGAACACATAACAATGCATCGTCACGAAAACAGCTAGTAATTTAGTACTTCGATTTCACTTTCTATTTATAACAAGTCCTCCAGAGTTTGGACAAAAAAGCTGGTATCCTGCTGTTACTGTGCTGCAAGCACAGTCGATGCACAATAAACTGGTGCAAGTGAAATCATTTGAATCACTGCAGAAAGTTCGCAGAAACCAATCTCTAGCAGCGTACAAAGAAGCATTCTTATAGGGAACCTGAGCGACTGCTGTTTTGTTATTGCCTCACTTAGGCGCGGCAGGGAAATCACCGCACAAGGCGTCGTTTCATTTAACCCATTCATTTCACGACCTCTATCTCCTTCCATCAAATTGAAGCCACGCAGCGCTTAGCTCAATCGAACCATTCATCACATTAAGGGAACAAGTCGTGGTGCCTGTCTTTGAGGTTTTTAACCGCCTTTGAGCCAGCGAGAGGAGTACGGAGGATGAACAGAAGACTCGTGTGCCTGTTTCGACCTGTTTTATTGGACCAATAAGAATATAAAAACAACATAAAATCAGCAATGATGGCGGCAGCGCAGTGTTTCGCGAAATCCAAGTTTCAGGTTCAAACGACCGGAAACTCGGTGCTATTGCGGAAAAGAGTGCGCTCGAAGTGGCGCCACTCATCTCTGTAGTCTGATTAGAGCCAGCAAGGATCCCACCTTGAGCGCAACAGTTAACGTAATAGCTCTAGGTTTCAAATCATTTTTATCCGTTCATATATTACACATATATACCAATCTGAACGTCCGGCTAAAGCCTCGTTTCGCTCGACTTCAACATCAACAAAGATTAACAGCAGTGACATTTTCTGTTAGAATTGGTTTTCTTCTATTAATGCTTTATTCGAATTTTTCCTCCCACAATTTAGGTAGATTTCATAGATGAAAGATTTCATAGTTTTATTCCTAAAAGCGTCGATTCTAAATTTGGAGAACATTCAGACTTTATTATACATCTATATTTCTTCAAAACCTCCACATCTTTGGAACATTATTATATAACCCGTTATTATATAACATGACGGTTTGCAAATTTGGACGTATACACTCACAGTTTTTTTTTTACCCTCACCAACATATGGCAGAAATTATCTTGTCTTATCAAAGCTAACATGCATCTAAGCATAGCTCTGGACAATAGTCGAATGTAGAGCGCCCGCCTATCAAGGGTGTAGGGACGGCTCGGTCCTCACCAGTGTGGTCTTTTGCATCATTACGGAGTATTTTCGTGACCGTCATTCACATTCTCACCTACACACACACGGACTAAAGCATGTTATTATGTATATAGTGAAGGTGCAATTGATGTTTTATCTAATTTTTATTTCTAGTCAGAGTCTTCAACGGCGAGATTCTCTATGTTGAATTTTGCTTAAGATGTAAATTGCAAAGAAGACAGTGAAAACGGTAAAAATTGCGCAGAAATCCAAAAATCAAAGAACAAAAGTACTCAGAGGTATCAGCTGGAACGACGAAGCCACTTTTTAGGCTAGTGGTGTATTGAAATGAAAACGTCTGAAGGGGTAGAAAACATATGAATCTCACTGTCAACCAGTTCTTTCAAATTTCTTTCCTTTTTTCTTTCTTTCGTCCAATGCGCCTTGGATTTTGTGTTGCCGGTACACTATTTAACTTGATAACCACTCGTGTAAAGAGTTCTTCGTCGGTGGAACTGCCTGCAAGCCTTTTTAGTCATCTGATCTCTACATTTCTGCAGTCTTCTTCTCGTTTTCACTGTGCTCTAAACGTTTTCAACTTTAGCTGCCACTACGAGAACGCCGACATCAAAAATTTCGCGGGATTCTTTTTTTCAAAGAGAACATCTTCTTCTAACATGGTAGGACATATAGAGCATAAACGTGCAAAAAAATAGTTCCAGAAACAATCATCGATTACAGGAATTAACTTTGGGAACGAACAAGGTGAAGATCAACACCAACCAAGTTTTCTTTTCTTGTTTTGAAAAACCAGATCACTTTAGAGTTGTTTTTCACGTCTGCACCATGCAGGAACAGTAAACGCCAAATTGTGAGGAATACCCAAAATCTCATCTCCACAATCATTCTTGTGACTATTTTTTCATTGTCCAACTTAGTTCACAGCTGCAATGCGTATTCTTGGAGAAGTTTATGAACACCACACGTCCCATTAAGGACAGCGGACATAAATTTTTGTGAGTACACTTTCTCATTGCTTTACCACCTTTTCTCGTCATTTTCTCTTTAAACTATTTTCTTCGCACTCCAGTGAATTATTGATGATTACATCTTTTCAAACCAGTTAGTGTGCAATATCTGGCACCCACATTTTCACGCAATTTTACGGTATGCGTTGAATTCCGGAAAAACGACACTTACCGCTCGCACCACAGGCAAATCCTCGATGTCTTGTGCTGTGCAGACGGCTGCAAGTAGGCAGACCAGAACAAAACCAACTAACCGCTGCATTCTGTCTGTAAATGAGGAACTTAGGGAACAATAAATGTACATAATTGTGTGGTGATATGCGAGAATTTACGGAAGAACATCAAATCATAATAGTTTGTATCTTGCACCGAAAAGAAAACTATCTGGGATTTCCACTTTTCCCAGAGAAATATTTCAGGAGATATACATCTCAGATACATAGTGATGTGGAGCAACCATTTATGGCGACTTACAATTTCTAGCTGCAAAGATGGACATAAAGGCTTTCTTCACTTTGTTGATGTTCCCGTTTTGCTAAGGAGTTACATAATTTGGATCGAATATTCCCATTCTCATCAAAAACATACTACCTGCTTCATGTACTAACTTGAAACATCGAGTTCGTATTGTATCCGCGGAAGAAGGCAGGAAACTGTGACGGGTAGCGCTGAACACAAACTGGGTAGCCTTGATCTTGGTGTTCCTATCACTCCTCGCTCTCGCTTATCTACGCATTGTTTTCGATACTTTCGCTTCGTCAACAGTGTTGAGCTTCGAGAGACGAGATGAGAGGTGAGTTTTTTGTAACGAAGATGTCTTCGTACGTCCTTTTGTTGTTGTTTACTGTTTAATAATTCATTTCCAAAAATTGAACAGTAACATGACTCGAATGACGAGGTGCACACATTATCAGTACGCGATCCATGCATGCACTGTATATGTACATAATTCCTGCTGCTAGTCCTTCAAAAAGTGCGCCTTGAAGCGAAGCTCATATTTCTGAAGGGGATACTGCCTGAGAATGCACTTATTTGTAAGCTTAGCTGGAGGTGATAAAAGCCCAGATAGTTCTCTTGGAAGGAAGCTAGGAGGAAAGGATAGGATTCAGAGATGGCACGAAACAAAATGACGAGATTCAGAATGTTCTGCGCACTTGTAGTTGTTAAGAAATGAATACAAGAAATGCAATTATGTGACCAAATCGACATACGAAGAGCAAAGAAGAGGCAAAGGATATGAAAAAGCGCAATTTAGACGCTCAAGATGAGAAATGGGAAGCTCCTGAGTGGAAGTGGCCACTACCGTATCCCGTAAGTGCACACATGGAACTGGCGAAAAGAGTGCAAAATGAATTTTCTGTAGATGTATTCGAACATTCAAAGTGATCTCTTGAAAGTACGTTTTGTAAGTCTGAATGAGGTTGAGGAAGATTTCATTACTAGTGAGGTGCCAGGAGTTACAATTTGGATTTGCATATGGGGAAGAGATGGAGACGTCGGAGAAGGTTTACGAGATTTGTTTCACTAAATACAATTGTGCTCAAAGCCCCAATCAACAACTTCTGCATGTTCCTGCTACCAGAATGAGAGGTAAGGGAAGCGGTAAGGACAAGAGAATATCCTAAGTTCCTTGTAGATCCTTTTAGTATGTCAGTATAATATTCAAAGAACTCCCAATAGAAAGAGGAGAAGTACAAATACACGCAACTACCGCACAATTTGTGATTAAATAGAAATCACGCGGATGCGCTACGCTCCTGATTTAATATATAACGTTTTGTTCGGCCATGAGAGAGCAGTCGCCGGCTGTGACCAATTTAAATCGAATACTAGCTTCATCTTTAGACCTTTCAAACGAATTCAGTGAAATTCATCGAAAGCAAGTTGGACCAGGCACCCACCACTTCCGGTCAGCTGTTGGGGCAAGAAAGCAACATGTGAACATGTGAGAAGCTTTTTTGTGCGCAAAAATATTCGCTTATAGGCATAAATCTATGGACTCTTTCTTTATAGTATGTCGAGCGGTTGAACGGCTGCATTTTTGCCATAGTTGTGAAAAATATTAGCAAATAGAGTTAATTCCAGTCACTTCAACCACTTTAGGAGGTCGAAAAATAAAACTTCTGAAGACAAGCCGTTATCGACTAGCAAAAATAACATTCAAAGTCATTCTACGGTTCATTGAAACTCGTGACAATGACGAAGCTTTGCAACTTTTCTTTAACGACAATTAATTCATCAGCAATTTTTTAAATCTATAAAAGGGTTCGTAGCAATATTCAATAGTTTCATTTAAAAAAACATAAAAAAATTAAAAAATGTATTAAGAAATTATAAAAGTAAATTACATTGAGGATAATGTCTGTGATATACCAGGAAACAATAGTGATAGTAGCCTGAAAATATCGCTTTAAACGCAGCTGTACACCTACCCTGCGCGCTTATCTAGGAGAACTAGTTGTACGATTTCTGTTACTGCAAGTAGATGACCAAGTGAAATTCAGATTAACTATAGTAAAACTTGTTATTATTATTATAAACATGTATTTTCTTAGCGAACTCTCTAACAATTAGTGATTCTCACTAAATCAATGTCATCGGACTAGGTTGTCTAGTGGAACTCAGCTGAACTCAGCTGGCTTGGTATTTTTTAGGATGAGCTATGGATGACTAGTAGCAGTACTCGAGAACTGGATGAGTGCTTGATCCATGCGTAAGGTATATGAAAGGGAGCTCAATTCTCTACACACGTGCAGAATAAGAGGTGAACTGTCGGATTAATTAGCCCAGCGCATTACTTGAAGCCAACACTCTCTGGAGAACAGAGATAAAGCAGAGAATTACGGCATAATTTCTGAAGGAAAAAAGACTTGCTAAGTAGCCAACTTACAAGCACATTGTATAATCGCGCAACACTTTCTGAACGAAGAGACCACAGCATCAAAACCTGTCTATTTCGAGTCTCGCTATTATTAATGAAGATCTTATAGTCCTGCAATCAATAGCTGCGTATTAAGCGACCATGCAGTGAATGTTGAGATCTTAAAATGAATAAAATAGTAGCATGCACTCTGAACTCTAGTCCTTCAACTTGGTTTTTTTTTTTTGCTGACGGCTCAAAAACAGAAAAAAGGACCCTGTTTTCTCGGAGACAAGAGACAAGTTACCACTTGTTTTCAGTACAATTACTCCGTCTGCGGAAAGTAGTTCTACCAAAGAAAGAAGCGATTTTTTTCGCAGAAGCAGAAGAATTTGTAGCCGGAGGAATTCACTTGGTTTTGAAGTCCTAGAAAAATTTGTGTTCAACTCATTTAGAGGACCGAAAAGAAACTTTAAAAATACAGCACCTAGAAAAAGAGAAAGGAAATTACGGCGCATCATTAGGAGTAAGTAAGGAGTAATGTTTGTAAGCGTTTCCTTCCTACCGTCACTTTCAGCTTTAATGCAATTCATGTGCCAACTGAAGGCCATGATCAATTATAGAAACGTAATGTCAAGCAGACCATGGAAATGTGTTTGTCTATTTCAAATACTGGAAAACACAGACTCAATTATAACTAATCTCTTTTGAAAGTCGCAGAGATCGCCGGAGTCATTCACGCTGGACGTACAACTGAGACGAAATGAGCTCCTTTATGAGACGTCAGAGAGATCCGTGGCCGCTGGGCGGTGCCATGATGCCACGCCCCCTCCCCTCCCCCCAAAAGTCCCACCAAAGAGAAGATGACGACGAAGAAGTGAAAGAGCGGAGAGAAAAATAAAAGCAAAAGTCACTGGCGTATCAATCCACTTGGGGTGCGCCAACGCGTTTCTACTGGAATTCGTAATCGTTGAGGCTTTTTGGAACGCGTGTTGGCCTATACAATGACTTGCGGGGGCCAGTCGGTGATCAAGTCAGTGTTTTTATCTTCCCAGACAAGTCTGGTACCAATTTATCGACCCCGGAGGGTTGAAAGGCTTGGTGAGCACTAGGGCGGATTCGAACCTCCGATCGATCGTGCAGGAAGGGGAACCTCTAACCGCTACACCACGTCCGCCCCGAAGAGAAAAATGAACGGAAGTAATTATGATGTTAGACAGAAAGAAAACTGTAAGCTGTTCTAGTTCACTTCGCACCAGATCAGCTTTCGTAGAGAAATTCGCTAGGAACTCTCAATCTCTAGCTAGTTCTCGCCTTTTGAAACCTAGTTTTGAAGACGAGGATTAAATGTTTTTAAGAGGAAAAGGTGTGGAGATTAGAGGATCCGGTGAATTATAAAGGTTGCATAAGTTCAATCGTAGAACATCACAATTCCCAACCTGAAACTTTTGCTTCGAGAGTCGCTTCTACCATTGATATGGAGCGCTAGGTTCTCCATTGTTCTTTTTCTAATCCTTTCAGCTGCATTCTTTCTTGGAAGAACACCAAAGCATGTGAGTTCTTAGGGGATCTTGAACTATTGTACTATAATTAATATTCGGGCGGTTAAGGTCTCGGTGGACCATTATTCCACACCGGCGGGCAAAAACACAGTCTTATAATAATTACAGCCACTTACGTGCCGTTGCTTACGTCGACGCGACAAGTGAATATTTGGACACATAAGGGCCGAAATGACGTAAAAAACTGAAGCAAAGTTCAAGATGGTGGGAACGAAAAACATTAAAATACAAATCTCATGGAGAAGTATTTGATCTAAGATATACTCTGGCAGAAACGTTGACAAAAAAATCTAAAAATACTAAATTACGAACAAGTGTGGCTAGAAATGAAATATCTTGAAGAAGGAATTAAACTTGGTTAAAAAAATCTCTTTTCTCGAAAAAGGAGACATAATGAAAATGTCGATCATAGTGATATCAATTGAGCTTAATTTTTCAAGCCACATCTTGCCTTGTAAAAAATTCCTTAAAAAGCTTACTTTTCAAGTTTCAAAGCTTTCCGTCAGGAGAAATTTGCTCAGAGCAAAAATTCATAGAGGAAAGATTCTTTTGCTTTGGGCTGGATTCGTGCAATTGCTTTCAGCAAGTCTCTTGGAAGTAAAAATATGGTTTATGCTATTTTAACTTTGAAAAATCCTCTTTGTTTTCCTTCATTTTTGGCATAAGGAAATTCCTTATGCCAAAAATGAAGTCCAAAGAACTTCCAAATTGTCCAGTCCAAAGAACTTCCAAAATTGTAGTGGTAACAATTCCTTACTAATATTTGGATAAGTGATGCTCTTATGGACGTTTTTCTTGTTGTTCGATAGCAGTTTTGCTCATTTTTTCGCCCTCCAAAGATTATGCATAATTAAATGCACGATAATTATAAAGAGAGTATTTCCGTGACCTTGGACAAAGCACAACTATCTTATAATGTTTGTAATACGACATAACGGTGAGCTACATAAAAGTTCGCTCCTCGAGCAGTTTGTGTTTTTAATGCGACAAAGAAGTTCATGCCACGTTTGAGCTGACTAAATTAAGAGATGAAAGCTAGCGGCTGTTTGCACTTTTTGATTTCTTTAAATATCCGGCACCGCTTGGTTTGTTGAAAAATAACTTCTATTAAGTCGTCAACCACGGTGTTTGACAGCTTAATCAGAATAGCTCACACATCTATAGTTTTTCTACTCTAAGATTGTTGGTCTCATGAAGAACCTTTTCAGAGCAACAACACATTTTCAAGGGTTCACTTTTTTGACTTCTTTTAAATCGCGTTCGCAAGTTTGGACCGCACTACTCACTGCCGTCAAAACCCAACAGGACTCTTATGCCAAAGAAAAAAGTACACCGGAGAAACAACCCAACAAAGTTGTCCTTTCACAGTTTCAGTGAGGCGCCTCGAGATTATTGCCTGCGAGTAATCTGATCAAATGGTAGAGAGCATGCTGAACCGAAGTGGCAAGCGAAGGAACTAAACGTTCCTCGATCGCTTACGCAGAAAGGATCTCGTTCACTTGGTTGTTGATGATTCCCCGCCTGCAACCTTTTTTAAGGGAAATTTCATTAGCTATTCACCAATTTCGCCATCCTGAGGGGCTCTAAAAGTTACTCGGGGTGAGTCCGGATCCTTGCTTTGCTTGACCGAACTGGTAATCCACGAGAAGATGAAGGACACAGCCCGAATAAGCACAGCTAGCTTTCGTTGTGTGTTTTGTTTTGTGTGCGATGAGAAAGTTCACGAAGAACGCAGTCTCTGTACTGACATCCGCAGACTTCACAAATTTCTGGAAGGCTCTCTTAGCTCAAATGTTTGGAAAACGATGCTGAAAAAAGAAAGAGAGAAGAAACTTTTCCTTGGAAACGCTTTGGAACTTATTCTAAATCCGATGACCAGGTGTTCCCACTGCTCCAGATAGTACGAAACAGGGCGTCGGACAGAGAGGGTGCAGTCAATTAGATCAACAAATTCTGCGCAGACGTAACGCGGTCGTCCGATACAACATAAGAACCAGACAGTTTTCTTTAATAATTTTGAGAAAGTGATTTGATCGAGATGCGTTTCGTCATACTAGTCCTGGCACTGGTGACTGTATGTGAGAACTTAGAACGAATAGCCGGTTCACCAAATGATTTGAAACTTATTATTTGATCTACAGAAACTTTTGCCCTCCTTTTATAAACATCTAAATTTCTCGTAGCTTTTCGCGTTATCTGTTAGGGAATAAATAGTGTTAGGCTTTGGAACTGATACAGCTAAGTCGCAATGTTCTATGTTGTTTTGTCGGTTTGCCTCCTGCGACTTCAAAAATCAGTGTAGTTATTGCGATTGGCGTGATATTCACCATCAAAGACAGCAAGCCTCATCGAGTGAAGGAAACTCTGGTTACTTCTTTCATAAAATTGGCACAGTATCTTCCACCTTCGCCTAATTTTATCGACTAAGGAGCAAATCCAACATTTTTATAACTACAGTGCATTGAAGTTCACCAGCAATATTGCAGCGTCGTAGATCTACTGAAGACGACTTTGCTAAGGGATTCAATTTTAGCGAATGAATTGCAACAAAGCTGTGGAAACTTGGATGAGCGGAGACATCACCTAATCGTGCTAAAGTTGTACTGAACCTTAAAAGGTGTCGCGACTTTCTCTTTCTTTTTGTTTTTTCTTTCTTTCTTTTGAAGACGAAGATGAGCCAGTCGACAATTGTGATGACCGACTTGAATAGAAGCTTTTGGAAGAAATTGAAGGTCCCACTGAAGGGCTAATACAACAGAACTTACACATACAGAATCAGATTGTGCTTACATATCTGTTTAAAATGCCTCTGTGGACAATTTTAACAGGTTCCTCAGTCTCGTCGTGGTTTAAAACGGATAAGATATGTATGACCAGAGTTCGCATGTTGAGTCCCTAATCCGTAATATTCCCAGCGCCACTGTTTTGCAACTTTCCATATGCCTCGTGATATACACAATCTGATCCCGATGCACCGGAGTGTTTTGTGAACCCGGCTGCAGATGTTCCTATGTAAAGAGCATGCGACCACATTAGAACAGAATTTTCACCATTTCTCTGAAGTAGTGGGAACACTCGGCAGTTCTTAAAGAGTCATTCTAGGAGAGAGACTCCGAGATCAACAATATCTAAACATTCATATATCCAGCCAAAGTTCACAAACAAGAAGAAAACATTGTAAACGGGTTTCTTTTGAAAGAGCTTCGACATGTAGTTTCCTTTTATGTTTGCCGATGTTCCGGACCTAATAGTTGTTTAATTCTTCTTTTGTAACGCAATAATCATAGTTAGCAGTGTTTCAAGTATAAGCACAAAAACTAAACTTTGCCGCTTATTTAATGATAATCCATCTAATTTCGTACGTATATTGTTTGATAAATCTTTCAACACCTGTTAGTCAGTTTTATAAATAGTACTAACGAATATTCCTACTTCATATGTCAACCTAAAGAGAATCTAAACAAGTCTCACTCAACGAATCTCCCGGCTTTGGTTGTTTGGTGTCTACGTACTGAAATAGCTGCAGTTCTATTGCCAAGAACGCGATAGGTAAGTCACGCATGTTATTATGTTTTTCGTATTTCTCTGCTTACTGCATATCATGCTGCGAAGGAAATAATTCCTAGAACAACGATAGAAATGAAGGGAAACGAAAACAAGGATTGAAGCAGAAGAGGAAAGAAAGAGGTCTTCCTGAAAATTTAGTGGTATTGAAAGGGCAAAGGACACAGTGTTCGATTGAGGAACGTCCACACGATCAACTTCAATTCAGATTCTTTTCAGGTTTAAGAAGCATGTATGCGGCGTATGCATGACTTGGTGAGCCAGCTCTTGTTGATATTTTATGATCGCAGATAAGTGCTATCTGTAGTGCCCTATAGATACCAATGGGATGAAAAGTTGCTGGGTGACTTAGTTCGATCTCGGACCATCGACCGTGCACTCGCAGACGAACTTCTTAGCACCTGCACTACAACCGCCCTTTACAAGCATTGGTGCAATGAATGACGAGAGAATTCTTACATTGTACTGCCTAAAGACAGCAGCTACGATGAGACAACTCACGACTACTTTTGGGATCATTGTTTGGGAAGAAATACCGTGTATAATACGTAAATACGAAGTCATGAAAACACAAAATCGGCGTATTTGATGAAATTTCGCTAAAGGAGTTATTAACTCAACTTATGAATTCATAGTGTTTCTATTTCACGAGGAGCTTCTGGCAGATGCACACAACTTATTCCTCGAAAATAACAAGATTCGTAATAAATTGCGAATTTGTTAAATCGTCATGTAAAGAGATGAGTTGTGTGTTTATCAACATCCATCACAAAACACCTAGATAGAAGGGAAAATGCATCTTAATGGATTGTGGATTCCACCCGCCATTTCCACGCACTCGCACGCCCAATAACTCTGCTCAATGGTCCAGAAACTGCTGCTCAATATTGAACGCTGTGGATTTTTTCACAGTAGTAACGAATTGATCCCTAGTTCGTAATTTGCTTCACGATATTACAGGCGCAGGCATTTCCGGGTAATGGTTCCAGGAAACTGGCATCAAACATTGCTAGAAAAACTAAAAAAAACGACATTGCAGTGATTTAAGAAGCACGTAGTGCAACCAAAGTCCAAGCGAATCTTGTTTTTCGTCATGTGAGCGATTACAGAAGAAAGATAACATGTAAGCGTTCAGGCGTAGGCATTTATGGATGATGATTGCCCCATCCATTAGTGTGACGAAAGATTAAAGTGAACTAATTAAAAGTGTCAGTACAGTACTATCCGTAGTTGTATGCGGCACTACTATAATAGTACGGGTACACTTACGCATCAGCAGATGACGCACAAATTTTCCACAGTTTTGATCATAGAAGAACGTGTTTTTTTTTTGTTGCAAAAAATTGGATCCAAACAGTTAAGAGAGGTATTCGAAGTAGGAAGAGAGAAAAGAGGTTGAAAACCAGCTCTAAACGTTCAGACAAAAGTCTTCTCAGAGCAATGATTCACAACGATATTTCGTGTTCTCCTCCACTGTTTTGCACTAACAGAGAACGACAGCTGGCAAATATCGCTCATTTTCCTTTTGCATGCTACCCATGTCATTCAAAATCCATAAAAACATCAGATCACCACTGTAAGCGTCACAATCATTTACCAGGAACAGAAGGTATACATAGTTTGTAACTCTGAACTTGGTCGGTCGCCCGTGACGTAGCATCTCAGGCACGGCTACATATCTTATTTATTCGTTACCGATTATGGATGATTGTTTCCGGGAAGTTACGCAGCGGCGGTTCTTTACATGAAAAACGCTGCAGCTCCTTAGAGGTGGGAATTTTCACGAATGCTCTTTGAATGTTGAGCCACTCCGCTCGTGTGTTGACCTGAGAACACGCTTCTAACCATTTTCAAGCGACGCTACAGCGCTGTGCTCTCAGGAAAGATGACATCTCAAGAGCATGCCCTACCTGGAGAGAGAAATACAGTTCGAGTGAAGTGCAACTCGAACCCATATCGTCATTTTCGGAGCGTGATTGTTGTGATGACTTGGAAGAATGTGGTACTTCTGTGTACTAGTACTAGTCAGTTGCTAGCCGGATGGTTGCCTCCTTTTCTTGTGGGAGAAAGATAGATCCCTTTTCATTCACTGAAGCAGAGGTATCAGATATTCTTGTTGTTCTGCGCATTGTTAAGCACAACCTTATAAATAGGCTGAACAGAATTGAAAAAATGGGCTGAGTTCATATTATATCTACTGAACGAGTAACGGAGGCTGATAATTGTATTGAAGAAGCAAGTAGTACTAAAAAAATATGACACATGGAAAAAGCTACTAATCCCGTCGGTAGAATTCGCAATATCATTTCTAGATAAAATTTGGACAAGCAGCAAGTACATATGTAGTGTTCACAAATTCACATACTTAGATGCACCATCACCCTATTCTGTCACGTGTGAAATCACGTGACAGAATAGGGTGATGGTGAATTAAATTATTAATTACACAGCTTTAAATGCGGATGGGTGGTGAGAAAGGCGGTAAAACAGTACGGTAGGACGTTCAAGTGCGAACAATTTGCATCGGATTGCGTTCCTAGCATTAAAGAAGGTTCCCAGTATAAACGCTTGTTAGTTGCTGTCCCAGAATTGCTTTTGCTGAATGACTCGAGTAGGGTTTGCTTTGCTAGTTGATTTTCAAGGGCGTTTGTACTACTTCCACCTGCGAACAACGCATCACCATGAGTAGCAAAGCGATAAAATTGAATCTACGGCTCGTGTTGTACTTACTATTGCCCTTTACGCACCACTTTCTTCCCAATACCTCCTTACAGAATTCAGTGAAGGATAGCATGTCTGGGTACTGCTGGCTGACTCACTTTTAAAAGGTCCCTTTTCTATGACAATTAGGGAGAGATGAGCGGAACCGCCCCGAAGCCGGCTATCTACAACCTCATCCCCAGTTTTCCCCGTGGCTTCCCTCACAGATCAAGTTCGTGGTATGCTACCTTCAAAGTGCTTTTATCCCACCTCGATCAATTTCTAACCAAAAACTCAGCACCAGAAAGAAAACGCGACTCACAGAAAAGGAGGAAAGCGCCGCAACGGGAATATTTCTACGCGCTTCAAATATTACCACAACCCCACGCACCAGAACATAACTATGCAAAGAATACACGCCCACTCATTGCATTATAGCAGGGTGATTTAATTAATAATCACACAGCACAACTGTCCTCACCCCATAAGAAGGATTTTCGCTGCAGGGTCGTATCGATGGCGTAAGCATATTGATGCGCCTACTCCAAGAATTTGCGATGGATAGCATTGGAGAGTGCTCACATCCTGGAAGCAATGAAATTTTCCTTTTACGTGCATCAGTGGCTTAGCAGTAGAGCTGTGCTGATTGAGCAGTACAGGAAGCGAGCGACGGCGATACGTCAATGAATGCAGACCGGACTACTGTACATGGAACTGTTCCTCCGCCAATATTTCGACGAATTCCCGCAGCAAATCCATCAACAAATGACGTCATCTTCATGCGATTTGCGATGAAACCTGGACTGATGAAGTTGCTTTGAACAAAAAACCTTGCAGGAAACAAAAAAAAACCTTGTGGAAAGCTGAACTTGCTGAAGACATGCTTATCCATAAACGAAGTTACGTGCAGAGACTCAATCATGAAATATCCGAGAGTTCAGGAAACTTACTGATGCTTAGGGGAATGTTGAATGGGTTATTGTGCATTTTCGGAAAAGTCGCCTACGCGCATGAGCAACAAAAAGTGCTACTTCAGTTATTTCGTTACAATTGCAACTGTGCACCAACCTCTCATTTGCGGACCTTTTAAAAAAAAGTGTCGCTAACTACTTTTGGAGCAGCAGCCAGTCGCCACAGTCCTTTTTTACATACAGAAAAAGATAAAGTAACCTGCCATTAACTTTCGAGAAAACAGGAACAACAAATTCATCCACAAAAGCAGTAGTAACAAAACGAGTCCATAACTTTACCCACTAAAGGAAGTCGAAAATATCTGAACCGAAGAATACCTTCATATCCTCACTTTTATCCGCGTCAGAAAAAAATGTACGGAGCTTTCGGTGCAGTAAGGGATCTGCGATTTAAAAAAGATATTCTGTGATTGTAGTTCAATGCATGATATTCCGTGCTAAAAAGGTCTCCAGCATTCAAACCAAAAAATATCCCAATGATTACCTCAGTTTTGCAAAGAAAACCAGGAAAAAACAGAAAATCTACCGAATATTTAAAAAGGGGCACCAACTTGCAGGGTATTGCTTTGTACAAAAAACCCGTCCAGTCATGGGCCAACCAAAGAATTTCGTGCAGTCCACGGAGAACGCATAATGATAGTTGGTTTGCAGCAATTCAGCAACTGCGGAGCTCTCATTTTTGTTTCTGTGGAACTCAAAGTAATTAGTTCGCTCAACGATCGGTCTCCAAACATGAACGACCAATATTTTTTGTCAAAAAAGACCATCTTATCGAAGAAGATGATAGAAAGTTCAAGAAAATAGTTATTTTGAACCCAGAGCTCGTCGCAAATCACTAACCAGTGGCATGTGTCTGCAGAGTGGAAGAAATACCGTATTTTATCTCAATAAATCATTTTTCTCTGATGAATTGTCTTTGAAAATTGATAGTATCTTGTCAACAATCGCAGGAAAAAACGTGAGAGGTGTTGTCTGCCTTCGAACAGACGAAACCTAGATTTGCGATTCGCTTGTCGGCAGATGACTTAAATTGTTCGCTGAGGACGAATTGACGCTTCTGGAAATCCGCAAAAATTGATAGAAGATGATACAAGAGCATAAATAAGTGAGCGATTTGTCGACGGACAAACTGAGAAGAACAGTGAAATGGTTTTCAGCTAGTAGGAAAGCAGAACTCGTGATCGTGATTGTGTTGGTATAGTCACGAAATTTGTGTTGGTTTACCTCCCACGATATCTAAAAGGTAAAAATCAAAATCTTTTCATTTAAGCACTAAACAGGATTTTTTGAGACATTGTACTCATCTCTCATCTTTTTATTGAGGAACAACGATGAAAGTCCAGAGGCGAAAACTGTCTACGTCACGGAGGTTCATCTATCGTATCTGTCCGCGTTGTTTATAGATTACTGCAACAGGCAATCCTGCAAGTTGTCCTTTATCCTGAAATCTTTGTAAACGAGTCAGGATCGCATGTTAACGGAATTGAAAGTAGAAAATGAGCAAAGAGGGAAGAAGAGTCATTCACAGGACTCACGACTACGGTGACAGTGAAAATTGAGGTAATCACTGTATAGCCGTAGGATACAAGAATCTGTACAGTATTTTGTGCTGTACATTGTACTGCACAATCAGGAGATTAAAAGATTAGCTGGAGTTGTTTCTAGTTCATTGGACATTGACATTTGAAAGTTTCGTAGATCACAATTCCGTTTTAAGCATCCGTTATATAGTCTTTGACCTAGGATTCAAATAAGTAATTTCAGTTGAGTTCGGATACACCCAGATTTCCACAGGTAGTAAAATTGTTTCTAAGTTGATAGGAGGACATGTGATCTTCGAAAGAAGCGAAGCACCAAGGCGAAGAGTGCTTCGAGGAGTTTTTAACGGAGAAAACAGAAAGCGTTTTCGGAAGTTTTGACAAAGTATTCACACCTATCCTTGATCCCTATGATCCTTATATTCATCAAATTTGTCCGATTTTCGTTTCGGAGACCGGACATTGTGTTGAAAACAAGTTGAGTAGTTAAATTATCTTGACGACATCCCGTACATCTCACGTGGTCACATCCTACGCCTTTTTTATTTGTTCCTTATTTCTGTGACTAAACATGATTTAGCGTCGTATGTCAATCAAAAGCTGCAGCGTAGAGAAAACGAGCAATTTTTTAGCACATTGCATTCCCCATACAACAATTTCTCTCCAGAAAAACCACACCAGTTCGTTCAACCAATTCCACCTTTTTGACCTCCGACATCAGAGATCGATTTGCAATTGTCTACGCTGAGCATCTCATACGATGGGTTAGGGAACTATATTATCTAGAAGATCAACGACTGAGAGCTTTGTGAACGACCGATGTGCAGGAGGGAAACATCTATTTTTCGGGTTTCAGAGTTGTGCAAATTTTGAAAGAGAAGGAAACGTATGATTTCTTTATTTTCCATCATTCATCAGTCAGAGGTCCAAAAATTCGTCCATCATTTTTTTTTCCAAAAAATAACCGCTTTTCTTATATTATGAAAGCATGGTCACATCAACCAGCACAAACATACATATACATTTGTTAATAATTCCCAGTCCTGCTGAAGTGAGGTGATATATACGTTGTAAGTATACAGGAGAAAAACTATTAAAAATTTGAAGAAAATTTATTTTTCTTTCCATTTTCATGTGTTCGCTTTACTTTGATCTCACTGAGTAAGCGGAATAAGAAACACCTGCGAACATTCTGTAAGTGATCTGTTGATCCTCGGAAATAATGCAGGAAATCACAGAACTTCAAGTATTTCGATTACAAGAAAGTTCACTTAGTACGGTGACGAATCAATCGTAAAGATATTTGTATAAAAAAATTCTTGTTGCAAATAGAACCCCACCCCCATTTTTCGCAAATGTTTCTTTTCTTGTCGACGCTAGATGAAAAGACCAACATTTTTCATAGGAAACATTTTCAATGAACATACAATGTCTCAACCAAAAGTATAAAATGAGAACGCAGAAAGTATACGCCATCGAACTTTTTTAGCTGCTATACAGACAAACTAGCCGAGCAATTTCAACGACCTTAAAATTACGGTAACTATAGAATTGACACCAAAAAAGCTAGCTACGTACATAGCGTCGCGAAACGATTGACAGCACAGTTTGTGTGCATCGTAAAACATCAAAATCGGAACGTCTGTCTTTTATGTACATGTGAAAAATTAGAATTGATGTGCCCTTAAAGTTAATCCTGGAAAGAGTCGCCGTTAAAACAGAAATGAGGAAAGAGGTTCTATGAATAAATGTGAAAACAAAAGTTCATCTTCTTCTTTCATTTGCTAATTTTGTCATGGCCGGCAAACAGGGGCTGTAGTATTTTAGCAGACGGGACGTACTGCTTTTGCTTTTGCTACTCTTGTCACCTACACCTGCTTGTCTTTAACAGCTCATGCGGTGATATAGCCGTCATGGCTGATGTCTTTCGTGGTTCTGCTTCCAACACATTAAAATCAGCATACCAGGAATCTGACGTGGTGAGGGAATCCGTGGGGAAAGCTAGAGCTGGGATAGTAGATTGCGGGATCAGGGGTGGTTCCGCTCACCTCTCCCTAATCGTCCTAAAAAAACAGCGTGGGAACCACCTTGGTTCCTACGAGGAACGCTAGAACGCTCCTCCACATATACGTTCTGGTCCTTTCAGTAACCTATTCACTTGAAGTTGAACAATTCACTTTTCAGTTTCACTTGAATAGGCGGTCGAGGAGAACTCTATGGTTTGGACCGCCGCGCAGCTGGGTGCGGCGCGCGCACATGGGGTCGAGTTATAGCCGAAATAGTCGTAGAAAACGGCGCCTTCCACGCTGTTCTTTTACAACGATTAAGGTAAGACGAGTGGAACCACCCCTGATCCCACAATCTACAACTCCATCTCTAGCTTGTCCAGCGGTTTCTCTCACTACGTCAGATTCATGGTATGTTGCCTTTAAAGAGGGGGAAAAAGGAATAGGAGGGACTGCGGAATTGTGGAAAAAAGGGATCTAGCGCAATGTGGCAGCTTTAGCACTGCTGCAACAGTTTTGATGGTTTCTCATTGGTTTGAGAAAAAAAAAGCTTGGAGCTGATGTTGCGGAGAAGATCGTCAGTGGTCAGCAGTTCTTTGAAACCACCCTTTTCCTCTGCTGCACTTGCGGATCCTTCTGACGCGAAAAAGATACAAAATCTATTTCCAATCCATAATAAACATTTAGTGCAAAACGAGAAACAGTATTAATGTCAAACTCTGAGACTGAATAAGAACCAAAAGGCTTCCGAGAACTTTTCGAACTCACTCTTTGATGCCAGTCTAGCTTTGACGTGCCACTGGAAAGGACAGCAGTAATAAGGCCTTTGAAACTAAATAAGTGTTTGTGTAAGCTCATTGTAGAACTAAGGAAACAAAAAGGAAACAAAAAAAAAGAAACAAAATGCAGTCTAAGCCAAAAAAATCACTTGAGGGACTTTAGAATGGTCACTCAAGCGAATTCAGCAAGGTGCATAGTTTTTTCCTGGTTTTCGATGTTTCAATGTTAGTGCTCTGCAATTACCAAAAGCACTAAATGGTAATTTACTGATAGAATAGGTATGTGTGTGCATGGGTTGTTGCTAAGCAAAGAAAGCTACGATGCACAGAAGTTCGTCCTCTTATACGAGCACTCAAGCTGAGGAGCTTGATTTTTACGAGCTGCGCTAGCTAGCTGATTTGAAGAATTTTCTGGACACAAGAAACAAAAACCAAGATGGTTTCCCTGATGTATGTGTGAATTGGTGACTACCTATGAATTGGCGAAAACTAAACACACCACCAGAAGATTCTGCAAATTTACTACGGAGAAAACTGTTTTGCTGCTCCAAGATTTGTAGCTACAATGTCAGAACAGTCTATGTAAACGCGAATCTGAATAATGTTCTCAAATCGCTGCAGGGTGTACCAAATCTCATCTGACTGCTTTCCGGGAGATCAAGAACTGAACGAGGTACGCGTGAAATCTCTGCAAAGATGTACTTGTTAACAGCGGAGGGAAAGTTCCGCTACGAAATTTAGGAGCGCCAAACATTGCGCACCCAGCCGCCTATTCTCCGCCAATGCTCAGAGAATCCTGCCACTTTGTTCGGCATCCTTCGTTTCTGGTGTTAGCGCCCAAAATCATTAAGTATAACTAACTATTAGTCAACAATTTCGCCAGCTGATGGGATCGAATTCGAAGCACTTCTTAAAAAAATGAGGAGAGTACTTTTTTGAGGAAGTGCAATGGCAATGTTCATAGCTCAGGCCTCAACTGAATAACTGCTATGAGTATTTATTTCGCAAACGCCATCGCTTGCAAATTCTGCTGATGTTACCTCTCTCGCTCGCTGGAAGACGTGACGCTTATGTGTTCCCGAATGAATCAATGAACTACTTTCTACTTCGCTGAAGAGTTCTAACTAACCAATTTCGAATTGAATGGATGATCTAGCACGATAATCCTGGTGTCCTCATGTGTATAGTCGGGTTAAAATGGCATGAAACACCGAAACAGTCCAGCTGCTTAGGCGGCTGCGCTTGAAGCAGAGCACTGGAGACAGCGGTCGGAATCTCGGTGGGACCGTCGCGGACGAACGTAGTAAGGTTCCTCTTCGATCCTAACCGAAAATGAGAAAATACTGCAACAAGAGTTCAATGTCGGATTTCGATAAAGTCTGCCCGTCTTAGAACAATAATTTTGAGCAACAAAAGCAACAAAATTATTAATCACGAGTGTGGATCACTCAGAACAACAACTCAGTTGAGTTGTGCATGGTTGTGCGATGCTGCAACAGCAATCCACTTCATCACCCGAGTGTTGTATGTCCCTGTCTTGATACGTTCAGGACTGCATATTCATTAGCTCCTAGCTCCAAGCATAGATGCAGGCCTATTTTTGAAAACAAACAAAAGATCCCAATGCCATCTTCAGTATGAACTTAGTCGTCAGAGAGAAATTGACACACTGAAAGACTACCTTAGAAATGATTAAAGTATTCAGTTATCCCGGCGTTCGGAAAGAATGTAGTACGGAGCGGAAAAATACCCAGGGATATGGGATGCGGGTTATATATAAAGGTGAAGGAAGTTGGCGATAAATCACAGATACCAGTGACAAGTTTCTGAACGGAAATAATCAATTCTGGAATAGAAGTAATAGAGCAATTACCATTGGACTGAACGTGAAGCTTATTCAATGACAACGTATCCTTTCCACTTTCTTATAGATCTCTACTGTATAATATACAATAAAGCAGAACATATCCTCGAGCAACGTGTTAGATAAGAATAACATGGGAAATTCGCACCAACAACAACTTTTTCCCACTTTTGTAGTTATTCGTCAAACTTTCGTCAAACAAACGCATTCTATTTTACATCCATTAAAAAGAAAACCGAAAAAAAGGGCGTTACACTAGCCAAATTTTATTTAACTGATCTCCTTGGTATGGGGATGCGAATACGAGTCTGACTGCTACCTGCTAGTGGCCCTCCTTTTACCAAATGCAATCAGGCGTTCGAGTGTACGCATTAGAAACGTGCGAGCACCTGCACTGTTATATGGCGAATAATTCCCATACTTTGCAAAAAGGTACTTTCATCCAGAACATTGCCAGAACCTGGAAGGTCAATTGCCTGAAAGAAACTGAAGGCAACGACCATTCGTTTCGTCATGCTCAACTTCCGAAAACAGTCGAGTGAACTCCAACAAACAGGCCTATCTATTCTTCTGCGGTATCTCTGTACCCTCTGCGAGAGATCGCCCCGTCATCAGCATCGAAAATTACACCATATACCGCGGCGATGCTGATGAGAAGAAAAGAGATCTGGATTGTAATTGCCTTCACACCCACGGAAACCGAAATCAATGTGCTGATGTCTAAAATACCCGGCCAGCAGGTGGTCATTGTAGAAGTCGACGCAAATGCAAAGATTGGACTCGAAAAACAGTCCGATGTTTTAGGAAAATGGCATTATCTAGCGGAACGCAGGTCGCACAACGGTGACCGTCTGGTTGACTTGTGCGAACAGACGGGCCTCATCATCGCTTCCACGTTCGAGCGGAATCATCGACGCCATCAGCGCACGTGGCAGGGGTCAACCTTTCTTGATGAGATGAAGTCTCTCAAACCTCAACTCGACTCAGTCGGACATCCGAAAACCAGAGCTGTTTGGAACGTTGTTTTCGACTTTGACCACCATCTTCTCAGCTTCATACGGCTTCACAACAGAAACCGAAAAGTTCCTCTTCAAACAAAAATCGACATGGCAGGTCTGAAAGACGAAGAATGCAGAACGAATATTCGCCAACTTGTGTACATTCATGCTGGAGAACGGACCAGGAAGAAACTTTGCAATGCTGATTTCTTTACAAAGTGCATCCAGGACGCTGACATCCCTTGCATCGCAAGGTAAACGATACCAGTCCTATTGCCGCAGAAGAAGTCTGCCTTTGCATCTACTGAAACAAAATTCACGAATAATTCTTTATGCGCCGCCCGCAGCACTAATGACTTCAGCCAGGAAGGAAAGAAGGAGAAGCGTTTGAGAAAGAAGTTGTGTCGTCAGCTGCAAAAAGACCACGAAAAAGAATTGATGTCAAGAGCGAAGGAGTTTGAAAAGACTTTTCAATTTGGAGGGATCACTTCAAGGCCACCGACACCTAATCGGAGGTTCTGGTCCAGAAGAAAAAAAAAATGGAAAATCTAGTGGAGACGACGGGATTCGCGCAGAAATGCTGGAATATCTTCCTCCGTCTGGAATTCGTGAGATGAGAAAGATGAAAGATGAACATGGATAGACGAAAGGATACCTGACTTGTGAAGACACGCTATCATAATTCCCCTTCACAAGAAGCCATTCGTTATGGACCCTAGGAATTATCGAGGAATATCTTTGCTGTGTGTTATGTACAAGGTATTGGAGTGCATTATCCTAAGCCGACTCATTAAACATCGCGAAGAAACAACGTGCGAAGAGCAAGGTGGCTTTCGTCCTGGCCGATCTACGACTGACCAGGTGTTCATCGTCAGGAAAGTGATCGAAATCTGGCATCGGTATTCGAAGCCAATGCAATTTGCGTTTCTGAACTTTGAGGCCGCGTTCGACCTCTCTTCATCGAGGCCGTCTTCTCAACGCGCTCCGCCCCGATGGAATACCAGGAAAGTTCGTTCGCTTGCTTGAACATGAATCAACGAACAACTGCTGCAGTTCGAACACCAGCCGGATGTACAACACCATTCGAGGTGGTAACTGGAGTAAGACAAGGGGCAGTGGCAGGACCCTTCCTGTTCAGTTTCGCTATCAACGACATTATGCGAAGAACAGTAGATCAGTGTCCTGCCGACATTGTCTTAGCACCGTCAGGATGCCCCTTGACTGACCTCGAGTACGCTGACGATGTTGTTATATTCGCGGAAAGCAGTACGAAACTTCAACACGTTGTCAACCTTGTATCGAAGCTGGCTGCAGCCTATGGACTACGTCTGATAAATGCAAGCAGATGTGGATATCTTTGAACGGGAATCAGGGTGGACGGACAACCGATAGAACTCGTCGATGAGTTCTGTTACCTGGGCTGCATGCTGAAGAACAACAGCAGCTAGAGAAAGCGAGAAAGAAATTCAGCAAAGATGCTCCAAGGCCATTTTTGCATTTAACTCCTTGGCCTATGGTAGACCCCATCACCAGTGCACTCAAGCTACGAGTCTACCTAATCGCAATTCGCCCTATCATGATGTACGGATCGGAGGCTTGGGCAGCACCATCTACGGTGATGGAAAGGCTTGACTGCACGGGAAGGAAGCTGCTTAGACGGCCACTTGGCTACTTTTAGCCTAGGGTATGCCGTAAAACCTTTACGCGAAAACTGATGTGGTATACCTACGGATAACACGTGGAAGATATCAACATTTTGCACCTCCAGGAAGTGGCTACAGAAAATAGTCTTCGCTTCTTCGGTCATATATTAAGGAAACCGGCAGATCGCTTTGTTCGACGAGCTCTGAGGAGTTCGTCAGGTTCAAGCTGGAAGAGGCCACCTGGCTGAAAGCCGAAGTTCTGGACTGATTTGGTGAAAGAGGACCTGAGGACACTCGGCGTGGATAGGCAGTTCAGACGTAAAGTTTCGTACAATATGGAATAGCGACGAATGGATTGACTCCGTGCAAGCTCTCGCAGAAGATTAAGACGGTTGGGCAGAGCTATGTCCAAGGACGGCACACTTCGGCGAAGTTGCGGGTAAGCACATCAGGCGATGACATTACCCGCCGATTAACCGATTAACCGATATTCTAATTTGAGTAGCTCCAACTTATACAGTCTCTTTTTATTTGTTTAAATATTTCCATTGCCAAATCCACGTCAAGGTGTGACATTCACAGACATATTACTTCCGTCCTGAAATATCTTGTTTGAAAAAACGTTTACAAATCGTGAACATTAGGAGCTCATCAACAAATCGGAAACAATCTTCATTCTATTGCTCAATGTGGAAAACAATCAGGCAAAGTCACCATTATTTTCCTTCATTTCTTCTCGTAGCGGCGACTAGAAGGCGAAATTATGAAAAGGACTGGAATTGAATTTATGCCTTAAAATTGCAAGTGGACGGAAAAACTACCACCGCTAGCATTAGGCATCGTAATTATGTTTGCTTGGACGACCACAAAGCACCTTCAACTAGTGCGAACCAGAGCGCAGAGAAATCCATGTAAGCAAAGAAAGCTAGGATGGGGTGTCGCCGCTAGGACAAGTACAGTCACTTGCAACGATCGACAATCACTCCATAAGTTCTGTAAAAGCGTGCAGACTTATTTTGATAGAAATCGTCTTCATTTCAAAACATAGTCTGTATCAAGAGCTATACAGTTGAGCTTCCCTCGAGCAACTGCGCAACTTTCTAGTTACTTATCGAACAATTCACATAGAGCCCAATCCAGAAACTAGAGTGGTTTTGGAAATGGTAGCAGTCGATTTACCTGTTTAATGTCATGTGAAACTTAAGTCGTGTTATCCTAATGTGCACATTGCCGTTTGAAGCGAATGAAGAACGTGAACTATGTGTTTTCTGGTTGCCAGTTCACTAAGTGAGTGATGTGAAGCCATTTTATGCTAATTTAGCAAACCTAAGGAATTATGCAAGAGAACTTCAACTATGGTCAAAGGAAAACTGCCTATTCTTCCGTTTTATTCGTTTTTTTTTTTCAGTTCTTGTACATGTTGGAAAGGATAATAACGTCCCATTCAACGCTATGAGAGAACCAGGATCCGAGATTCCAAAAAATTATACGAAAGACGTTTATTACTCTGCTTTGCTCAGACAAGAGAAGAAATCTCAAAAACCAATGCTACAAAAAACAACGCTACAACTAGATTAGTAGCTGACAGGCGACAATTTTTTGTTTTGATTTTGCTAAATTTTTGTAAGCCGCATTTCTTCGGTAAACTTTAGATGAAGATGAGTAGAATCATTGAAATCGAGGCTATTTTTAATTAAAAAAGGGAAATGAAAGGTTGCAAAGAGTTGTTAGAGACATCGGAAGAATCGTAGAATCGAATCGTGAGAATCGCATGACTTCGCCACACACCTGCGATGCTCAAAAATCGTTCACATCTATTTATCATCGAATAGAAAGAAAGTGAATCGAAAATTATTGGATGCTTACTGCATTGAAAGAGTATGCTTATTGCAAACACCCAGATCCCATTACAGTTACCTGAATTTATTTTTAAAACCAGTGTTACAGTTTTCGGGGCCGATTTTGTCAACGAAACAGTTCGTACCTTTTCCTCCGACAACTATCATAAATATTATAACATGGTGACGTAGTTGTACAGTTTGGTCCAATCCCTGGAGGTGGCATACACATTCTCTTCCATAACACTGAGAATCTCCATAACCGTGGGAAGCATGCAAAACTTCCCACTCCCGTAACGAGTCATGCATATGCTTATGAATAAACCGATACGTGAGAATCGTATGACTTCGCCACACACCTGCGATGCTCAAAAATCGTTCACATCTATTTATCATCAAATATTTGATTTCTTTAAGATGTCTCCGATTACTGTAGAGGAACTGCAACGATTAACGTCATCCACAACAGATGCGTTTCTTGTTTTTGTTGCTGTTCCTAGCGAGAAATTAATGGAAAGCGTAGACAACACGAAATGAGACAAAATAACGAGGCCAATTTCTTCTCCAGAATAACCCTTGCATTTTGCATACGGCAGTGATTCAAATCGTGTCCCACCGTTAATTAAAGGGATTCGATGCCAGCTCTTTTCGCTACGCTTTTTCTTTGCCCTTTTTCCTAAATTCAAAACAGGTTCACGACATATGGAGTTACTAACAAAATATCTTTTTTTATAGTTCTATTAAACAACTTTATAAAGTTTCATATTCCTAAACTTTCTGAAATTCATACAACTCTTATACTTCCTACCTTATAAAAAAGTCATAAAACAAATTAGAATGAAAGGTTCAGTAAAGTTCATTTTCCTGTGGAAGCTTTTTCCAGAGAAATTTAGTCCCAAGTTCAAAATGACAAGTCATCGTAACATAAATGACAAAATTTATATGATTCCGAAGTGAGAAAAAATTTTTCATCTAACGTACAGATTTGATTTAAAGGCAGCGTCGGAAAAACTAGGGGTCTATGCGGGCAAAAATAGAGTTCAGGCTGTAGATTACAAGTACGGATAGCCAAGTGTGGCTCCACTTAAGTCCACTTTATCGTGGTGAAAGGAAAGAGTGGGAAATTGCGACTGTCCCTACGACGATGTTTGTTTGTTGTACACGCTCTGCATCTATGAGCGAGCAGTCGAAAATCGATGAGGTCTTCTCAACGGCCCTTTCACGTAAAACCAATGAATAAGCTGCTGAGGCAGGAGGGTGGAGCGGTTTCACGTACCTGGTAGGAGCAAACGTTTCCCACAGTTTTTTTAGGACTATTGAGGGGAACTGAGCGTGGTAACGCTCATGCTCGTAATCTACACCACGAAATTTATATGTTCCCAAAGCATTTTAACAAGGTTAGTTTTGTGATACGTTTTCTAATGCCTTTAAATTGCTTTTATCCGCGAGGATAATACCAAAGGTACAATGGTAATTGAAAACGTTAACCAGCTGATTTCAAATGGTCGTCCCATCTTTATTCAAAGAGAACGAAAGAAATCAAAAACGACAAAACTCTAAGGATACACATTTTCGTTAGCTTGCATCAATGATTTAGCGCCACAAAAATTATAGTATATAAAAGTTCAACCTGATTTCTCACAAACAAAACATAAAGAATTTCAAGTATGAAAGAGCGTCGTAAACTGGGTAAAAACAGTACGTAACAGGTACAGATGCCTAGTTAAGAAGACGGAAGACAAGTAGGATAAGCACACCTGATAAGTAGCACGCTTTAATGTTGTAACTTCATTTTCCACACTTTTCACAAGTATCTACTCAAAAGAAGTCCTCACTAAAAGGAACAAAAACAAAAATAAACTGAAAGAAACAGTAAGCAACCTATACCTCATTTTGTGGGCACCCTACGCATAGATTCTTAACAACTGCCTTAACCATCAGTAGGTAGCAGGACTATTTTCTTCATCTTCTCTAAAGAAAACCGAAGAACTAATTTTTTCTCACAACTCCAACATAAATATGAGCGAACGGAAACTTTACCAGAAGTAGGGAAAATCACAACTGCACACTAAATTGTGTGATTTTCTGAGCCCGGATGCGGATTGAGCGGACGATGCAGAACGATCGAGTCAACACAATTAACAAACTGATTTTACCAAGGAGGAAAAACAATCTACTTCTTGTACGCACTGCACAAAGTTGCAAAAATAGCAAACTCCGTGTTAGGCATGCAATCTCTTCACAGGAGCGACAGTGTCCCAACTTAGTGCTACACTGTAGAGAAGTATACGGTAAATGCAGTGCAACCAACCTGTCTGTATACATAGCTAGATTCAATGCGTATTGTTGAGAGAAGCTTGTCTAATGACAGCCTCGCCGAGCGATCCGCCCACTTTTAGAAACGAAATTGTCTACTTAAGTGCCAATCGGTACGACAAGCATCGCCTAAAGAAATGCATCCCACGTCATTATTGAAACACTTTCGCTATAGAAGATCAAAAAAGCAGATGGAAGACGGTAATAGAAAAAAAAACTACTGTCTACACAACAACAATGCTACATTAATGATTGATATAAAAGTCGAGAAAATCAAATGAGTGTTTTTTGAAAAAATTCAGGGAAGTAGACGACAAGAAAATTCTCAAAAATTCTCACTTTATAACGCGAAAAAGACGGAATCCGATAAAGCACTAGGAGCAAGCAGTTAGGCAACGAAATTCTAAGATCAGATAAAACTGGTTCCCAAACGAAGCGAACTCCTATTTGGAGTTTTTTTACAAGAAGAATCGTCGAATTACCGTACTACTCAGTAGTATCGAGTATCGACTGCAGTATCGAGGCCGCAGATGAGTGCCTCCGTCGGAGAAGACAACTATGTGCATCGTTATGTGTCGAGAACATTAGAATAAAAATCCACGAAGAGTGCAAAGAAAGTGAAAAGGGTACGGAGAAAGAAAGCAGCAACGATTGCATGTAATTGTCGTATAAATCGAACAATTTGATAGCTTTAAGGAAGGAAATCACTCGCAAACCCTTGGAAAGAATCGTAATCATTGAAAGGACTTTCGAGTGATTTCTTTAGCACCACACCGTTGGATTTTCACGACAGTTACATGCAATTCCAGACGAACTTTGCAGCACGCAATTGCAAACTTCTAAAGTGCAAGCGAAAAAAACCTGCTCAAGTAGTGGAAGCAAAATAAGTTAGAAACCGAAGCGAATTTTTGCGTACTTGTCCGTCATATCATAATCCTCGTATCAATGATCACTTCTCATTACTAACCTCCACACTGAGGTTTCTACTAGCTTGAACATTTAAAGGCATCACCCTACGAATCTGAGGTGGTGCAGATTTCAGGTGGAGTATTCGTATACGGGATGGGAGACTATGGAGAGTCCATTTCTTCCTAATTGCGGTAAAAAACGGCCCGGAAGGTGCGGCGCCGCACAGGGCTGGCTGGCGTCGAACTCCCTGTAGAAAATAGTGCGCCAGCACGCCTGAAGCCGTATCTTCCGGGCCGTTTTTCACGGCATGGACGGAATCACCCCCCTCTCCATAGTCTCCCATCCCGTATACGAATGCTCCACCTGAAATACTACCACCTCAGATTCGTGGGGTGATGCCTTTAATGTCTCTCATGGTAGAATTTAATCCATTTATTGATGGCAATGCTTCGTCTTCTTGAATATTTCCCTTCTCTGCTCCACCCTATCGTCATTAGTCATATTATTTGTTAACTTTGCTCATGTACTTGTAATTGGTCAGCGACGATCTACGAAATGGTAGTCAGGAAAGTATCGTACTCCTTCTTCCGACGGTATATAAATTTATAAACTATCAGCCCTAGAACTGTTCCAGCTATTGACACACATTGGTTTTACTGTCGTGCTCGCATCATCTGAAGATTTGGTCAACGTCAGGTGGATGACTTGACTTGGCATATGTTACTCCTTCTCTGAAATGACTTTAAGAATGAACGCCGACTATGTTTTCTCAATTCACGAACTTTAATTACGTCTGTTCCACGTATTGCCACTGAAACATTTCTGCATGCAAAGGCCTCATTTTTCTTAGGTTTTTTCCCTTTGCTTTTCTTTGTATATACAGTCTACACAGTTTAGTTGCTTTCTGTTTCTGTTCTCACATTGTTTTTCCATGTAAGTCCATTTTTTCATCATTTATCCTTCATTGCTAATGTCATTATGTATTGTCGGTCAAAACGACATGAAGCGCAGTGCTACTGCGTAAACGGTTGCGCTCGAAGCGACGCGGTGGAGATGGCGGTTGGAATCGATGTGGACCACCGCGAACTGCACCAATGAACGGTGGCAAGAGTTGTCTTCCTTCGATCCTAGCCGCTATGCTCCACCACACCGCTTCGAGCGCAACCGCTTACGCAACTGCACCGTGCTTCATCTCGTTTTGACTTTACTATGTAACCAAGGACCCAGAGGGGTCGCCATCCACAAAACCAACGCGCCAGCGGCCCAACAACCAAACCAAAACACCCGGCCGTCGGCAATAAGACCCCCCCCGGCCCCATCGACGAATACCCACCAAACACCAGCCGATTCGTGGACCTTTAAGCGGTTTA
Source organism: Necator americanus (assembly GCF_031761385.1). NCBI lineage: Eukaryota > Metazoa > Nematoda > Chromadorea > Rhabditida > Ancylostomatidae > Necator > Necator americanus. The sequence continues at coordinate 16,928,558 of NC_087371.1, forward strand.
ACGAATAAATAAGCAAGTATCCGAGTCACCATCCGAAGAATATTTCAAGTTGTAACAAATACTGTAACAAATAGAAATCACGGTTACAATTACAGTTAAATAACAATCACAAGGATTGACACAGAAATGATATTCATAATTTTAAACAGTGTGTCACAAAACAACAATGTTTGGATCTTTCTACGAATAGATAGAATAGCGGACTAGTTTACAAGTATGAACGCGATCACCCTCAATCCCCTCTAATCCAGCAGTCCAGAAAAAGGCGTGGGAGCATGATTCCATCTTTCCAAAGATACAACTTGGTACGCGATAGAACGCGTACAACTCCTTCATCGTCTTATGTCCACGATACAACTAGCATAACTCAAATAAGCAGCAGAAGCTGACACATTAACACAGTCGTAGATTCACTTCTGATCATCATCGTTCTGCTATCACTAGGAAGAACTACTCGTGATCACGCACATGTCTGGGAATGTCACCCTTACTCCTATCTCGTCGCTTAGAACTTCCAACACAGTCAGTTCCGTGATAGGATGAATTTAAATAAACCATCCACTTGCGATTGGTGTCGCTTTAAGGCTACAAAAAGGGATGATAAACTGCAAAACACGATACAGAAAAAAAACACGTCCTCAGCACAGCTACTCTCGGGATCCCTCACGATGAAATCATGCACAACTTTTCGTATGGCGACAACAGACTCTTTGCTAATTTTTCATCCTGAAAACATGATCGTGTTGATTTTCAGTGTTCGACGAAGCGAAAGAACGACGAGTTGTTGATGTGCACAGTTGAAGAAGTGATGTCGTCGAGAATCCAACTGAATATCCTCACCGGAAACGAAGTTTCACTTCACTTGTCAACATTCGGCGAGATTGGAAAGCAAGAAGAGGAGGATTCCTGAAGGGTTCTTGACTTCTTAACAGAATGCTCCCTCAAAAATTACCAGATTTCTCAGCTTAGTAGAACTGCGATTGTCGACGATCATGGGAAGAGAATTGTTCTTGAAAGTCAGGATAACTTCATGTGGAGCCAGATGAAATTCCTCTTTTAAACAGTTGTAAGTCACTAAGATTAGATATAACAAGAAATACTGATCGAGGGCTGGCTAGATTCCAAGACACGTGACACCTTCAGTGAATAATGCACTTACATCACTTTATTGGAGTGAATTGGCTCATTCTAGGTAATGCCCCGAAGGTATGTTCACTTTTCGTATTATTCCGCAACAACAATGTCCGCACAATAAAATAATCGCTCCAAAGAGCTTTTTATGAGCTTTCTATTGGAGGAATTCATAAAACCTGCAAGAATTCATGAAAATAACCAAAACGCATAAGACAAAAATCATCATCTTCATTAATGCGCCGGAAAATAAAATAAAATGCGAATCAAGTCAAAATCAATAGGTGACAGATTTTCCGTGAACAAATTTGAACACTAAGCGTACCAATTGAGAGTCTTCTGCAAAAAAAAAAAGAATTATTTTAGAAGACAGGTGAAAACATCAAAACTCAAAAAACATCAAAGGAAATGAGCTTATTTTTGCAACGCGCGACGTTTTCGTATAAGATGGAACACGAACATAGCGAACAAACACTGCAATTGGTTGTCAATTCTAAAAAATGAGAGTAGCTATTTTGTTCACACATATTAGACACAAGTACGTAACGATGTATGCATAGTTCTAGACTCTTCTAGTCTAACCCATTGATTTGTTTGAGCTGTAGCTCTCAGTCAACCGAATATGTTTGCTTTACCTTGATCATCTTGACTCCCGTTGATCTTCGAACTGATCGAAGGGGCACCAGAAATTCTTCCATTTGTCCGTTCGTGAACTTCGTGAAGAAATCTGACCATCGGGTCGGCGGTCTTCCTGTTGCGCGCTTGATATCGCGTGAAACCCAGTCGCTCACGGCTCTGGTCCAACAGTTTTTGTTGAAACGCATCACGTGTCCGGCACACCTTATTTCACTTTCCTTGGCAAATGCAGCGGCGTCTCTAATCTTCGATTGCTAACGTGGAAGAGAACTTCGAATCCCGTCCCTCACTTGCGTAAAACGGGCTAGCATCACTCTCTCAACTGCGCGTTCAATGTCGCCCACCGCGTTTTCTTCCTGCTGCGAAAAGTCTAGGTCTCCGAAGCATAGTTCAAAGCAGGAAGTATGGTGGTGTTTAAGAGGTGAGCAGCAGGGTGTTCCTGGTCTTCTTCACTACATCCTCGATGCTCTTATACGCTCCCCAAGCCGCTCGTCTCCTCCTGCCCAGGGTCAGGTCGTTTATCATACTCAATTTCCGATCCAGATAAACGTAGCTGGTACATTCGGATATGTTCGTTCCGTTGAGCGTTAAAGGGCATCCGAGACCCATCCGTTGCGCATGAACATCGTCTTTTGCAGATTCAGCTGAAGACCGATGCATCTACATGTTTCGTCGAATTCGATTAGCATTCGTTCCGCTTGACTGATGCCATGTGTTCTCAGAACGATGTTACCAGCACAGCCCGGATGGGGTAGCAGCCGACCATCAACCTTCACTCCTATATCATCCTATTCCACGTTTCGCGTTGCGTTCTCGAGAGGGGCAGTAAATATTTTAGGTGAAATTGTGTCACCCTGCCGGACCCCTCTCTTCACGTCGATGATGATTTTCTTGTAGAATCAAAAATTTGAAAAAAAAATGAAAACTCCGGCCGTGAAGTTATTTGCTGTACAACTCTCGCAGTACTTCATGTACTGAGTAAGGACGCCTTGGTTGTTCGAGGGTTCCATGACAGCTTCCGTTTCAAGTGAGTCGAAGGCATTCTACAAGTCGACGGAGGAGAGATAGAATAGAGCGACATCTTTTAAGCAGCATTAGGAGACATGCTGGGAAGTATATATGCGAAAAGACCATAGAAACCCATTGTACCGCCTTGGGGTCTCGCGCACCAATCCGACGCATTGGAACAGTCCCACCCCATTTTACAGCTATCTGGTTCCGGGGCACGAACGCCGTGGGACCCCTCTCACACAATTTTACCGAGGCTCCACCACACCAAACCAACGCCATGGTCATGATATCCGTCCCTCTCTCCTTTTGGAATTTTTTGACTAAGACACACACATACACAGACGCACACACCTGACAGAATAAGCTCGTTATTATATAGCATGAAAGTTTGCAAACTTGGCAGTATACATTCACATAAAAGGTTATTTACCCTCGCTAACATATGAGAGGAACTAATTCGCCTTATCAAAGCCAACATACATGCCTACATAGGTTTCGACAATGGTGAAAAGGTAGACTGTTCGCATATCAGGTGCATGGCGATGGTCCGGTTCAGAGTTTCACATCATTTTGGAGTATTTTCGTGACACAAACAAACACACACATAGCATAATCCATCATAGCACTATTTATTAGTATTTGGCATATTATATTATTTGATTTATTTGTTAAGCGTCCAATTTGTTTCTCTAATTCAGTTTTTTTTATAATTTTTCATTCTACATGAGCGGCTATACTAGGAAGAATGAGAAAGAAAGGGTCGTTTTCTGGAGGGTCTTCTATGGAAGGAGTCGCTATCAGCACAGCTTTTTTCCCAACTACACGCTTGACCCTGCGTTAAAGGCATCACTGCAAGAATCTGAGGTGCTACGGATTTCAGGTGGAGTATTCGTATACGGGATAGTAGATTATGGAGAGGGGTGTGATTCCGTCCATTTCTTCCTAATTGTCGTAAAAAAAACGGAAGATGCGGCTCGTGCACAAGGCTGGCGCGCTCCAATCGAACTCCTTGTAGAAAATAGTGCGCCGGAACGATCGAAACCGTATCTTCCGGGTCATTTTCTGCGGCAATTAGGAAGAAATGAACGGAATCACCCTTCTCTCAATAATCTACAATTCCGTATACGAATACTCCATCGGAAATTCTTACCACTCCAGATTCGTGGGATGATGCCTTTAAAGAGGAGTTGCTCTATCTTAAGTACGGACATAGCACTTTTCCCAGCGTACATCTAAACAAAACAAATTTACAGGTGTTAAGTTGGGAATCTAAATAAAGTTGTAACTAGTGTTACAATTTTTTCTGTCAAAGTCCTCCCTTCTCGAAACCGCCGCATTATGCGCTGAATTTATGCTTTCATGCTCTCCCAGCAAGTAAATCGTGTTGCTAGTAATGTAGCTGAATCGGTATCGAGCCTTGACAAGGAGGGAGGAGGATTTTGCTGTGTTATGCTGAGTATGAGAAACTTTGACCCATTTTCAGAGCTTTGATAAAGATGATATTGCCGAAATGTCAGGCCATAAATAAGACTGCGCTAAAACTTCGTTTGCGAAACAAGAAAACAAAAATTATCAGAGATATATCATAATTATATAATGATACGATAACAAAAAAAACTCACTCAATCCGATCATGCCAGAAAGCCTCTGGAATTGGCCAATGCCCAGTCGGCGGCCGTCCACCAAGCCCTTTCACGTAGACGAGTGTTAATGGTCTAGTTTCCATATGATTACGTAAACGAAGGCGAGCTTTGTCTCGATCCGACATCGTATCTTCATTACCTTCTCGAACGCCTAAAAGTAGTGAGAATTTTGGAAGACGAGTTAATTACATGTCGACAAAAAGCAAAAATACAGACTTGCAAGGGTTGGACACTCGAAGCGAACGATGATACCATTGAGTTGAATTGCTTGAACAATCTGATCTACCATGGGACCAATCAGTTTATGTGATTGTAGGAGAAACGATCGTCCTGAAATGGGAAAATAGATGGACAAAATCGCCTAAAAACACCTATAGTAAGAAAAAATCTTTTACAGCGAATAAAATGTACAACTATTGGAAGCCTCACCACCGGTTGAACCACAAACTGATTCGATTGACTGACCACCCCTTGGAAGAATAATTGGCGGGGTTAGAAAAACTTGTTCGTTTTGAAGGGTAGCGCAGAACCTGAACATCCTAACCTTAGGTTGCTTCGAATGCCTTATCGAATGAAAATGTTATCTTAACTTGCTCCAAGAACTCGTTTTGGGGCCTAACATAACAATATGAAAGTGTTGAAAAAGATTTTAAAAAACTTACACATGTGTACAACCTCTCTCTCTCTGAGGTCTTCCTTTATCGCTTGGTTGTTGTGAACTCGGACGTGAGTTCTTGGTTGCGCGCGGCTCGCAACTCCTGCACGCTGGCGCATCAGCTCAAGAGTTCCCAAAGATACAAGCGTCTCTTGGTGGTTTTAAAACTCTCAGCCGTCCTCGTGCAGCTGTTGAAGGTATTCAACGAACCGGTCGTACTTCGATGTTGTCCATTGCTTAAGTTCCCCAAAGTCGACTAGGGATGAGATGCACTGCTTTACTCTTGTGAGTTTGTGGGAGAACGTTGCATGCTCCCGACCGAATATATTACTTACTTACTCAGATACTTAAATGGCCCGTCTTCACCGGACGTGCGGTCTCCAGCATCTCTTCCACTCGTTTCATTCCCTCGCCATTGTCATCCAAGATGTTCTCAAGTTTCGTAGTGTATTGTAGTGAATATATTACGGTGACTGAAAAATAGAAATTTCCGAATACATTTTTTGAATTGATTTTCTTGAGCTGTAGCCAAGATTGGTATTGATCGCCTTTATTAACAACAGCTAACGTTTCGGCGTTATCGCCTTCGTCAGAGCCTGGAAAATTCAAAGCCAGTAGTGATTTATCCTCTCAAGCGCCTCATCACCCTACAGAAAGCATCCAAACGGTAGGCAAACTCAAACAGCAACACATTGGCTAGTACTTACCTCATTAGCTAAACTTGGTAACGCAACAGACCACCACGTACCACAACTACGAGTCATAAGGGTTTTATATAAAGACCTCACGGTCCGCCCCGCAGATCAAAACCCGCATAAGTCTTGATATGGGGATAACTCGTTTGTGATAGCAATGCGCTCATCCTTCTTGCTCATTTCTGGACATTTTTGAGTAAAAATTGCAAGCAAGACGGTTACCGGACATGCCAGACATGACAAGTAACAGCAACCCACTCACTGTATCTCAGCTAGTTATTTAGTTCTATCATTGTTTCTGATTCAACTAAATGGAATTAAAGATGAAAAATGAAAATGTCAAAGTGGGAAGAACTGCGGGAAGACGCAAATGATATGCATAATGTCTTTTCCATCGATTCATCGATCTTACCATCTACCGCAGAGTAGAAAAATGCGAAGAGATAAGGGATTTGAGGGTGGGAATGTTCGACTTTCAATAAATCTCGGCATAATGAAACTGATCGGTTGTTGTACTGATTTTTGGTAAGCTGTGCACAAGTTTGATGATCTTACTAGCAGAAGTTTCGGCTAATCGGCTTCTTCAGCACCTTAGATGGGTGATTCACTTCAAAATCTAAGCGATCGAATCTCCACAACTACGCAAACTAACTCTAAAGTCTGTTTTTTCAATCACTAACATTGCGACTGCACTAAATGCTTATCTTGGTTTGGAGAGGGTTAGTAGTGACCGCTGACTAACGAAAACGATCGATCCATACGTTTCATTTAAATCAGATGGGGTGGCCGAAGCACAGTCGAGGTTCCGCTGTGTCTGCACAATCGATCGGAGATTAGAATCGAGCCTAGAGCCAACCAATCCTTATGCTAGTTACATGTTCGTAAATCTCAAACGATTCTGCACCGCAGTGAACGTGATAGCAGATCCCAAGTGGATTGAATAACGCCAGACACTTTATCCGCTTTATTTTTATCCATTCAAATCAGTAGAGCTATCCGAGAAATGGCGGCAGTTCTTACATAACCGACAGACATTCTATTCGAGCATGTTCCCGTGAACAGTTCGTTATGTCCCTTGATAGTTATCACATCACAAATATGTATGACTCACGGCCATCCTTATAATCTCATCTTCGCACACCCTTGTACGCAAATAATACAAATATTGTTTTCTTTTGAATCTTGTGAAAAAAGGTCCAATTCCTAAATAATGCTGCTGAATTGATGTCGTTTGGATATGAATACATTACATATACATGTGAATACATTACATGGATATGAATATGTATTTTTTCAAGTTCAGAGAGGTTGAAGCGTGCCTTGAATGAAAAACGTGCCTGCACATAATATTTCACAAGCGTTAGAATGTTTTCTGATTATCTTTTTCACAAGAGCGCAACACCTATGCTCACCATACAGTCCCTTCAACTAGGACCTCATCATGTTCATCGTTCTTCAGAAACATGAGAACTGTTTTCCATTATATCTGTATTTTTGTTCATGTAAAATTATAAATGTTATTTGTACTCAAATCTTATGGAAAAGGATCTGATGAAGGTTTAAGAAATGATTTCTCTAGGATGTAACTCTTCAATTGGCCATATAATAATGGCTCTTATAAGACTTTTTCAAATAAATATTGATGTTACAGTAAACATCATGTTAAAATGCCTCTCAGTTGTTTGATTGATATTGTCGAGCAATAGCCAAGATTGTTAACAGTCTTTTATTACGGCTAACGTTTCGACATTCTCGCCTTCGCCAGAGCCTGGAAAGTTAGAACGTTTGCAATATACTCAAATGCCTCATCCAGAAGAAGTCATCATCCCCCAAGATATTACACAAAGAGACAAAAACCAAAAGAGCCCAAATCGCTGTGCCTACCTCAGTAGCCGCGTTGCCGTGATGTTAGCGAACATGTTAAAATGCCACAACAACATGTGGTGGAATCGCTCCGCTAATACTAATCAGGATGGGACCCACATATGACCCGCAGATCAAAACCCGCAAGAGTCTTGATACGGAGCCAACTCGTTTGTCACGACTATGCACTCTTCCTTTCTATTCATTTTTGGACCTTTTACATTTATCCAAAACGCTTCTAGAGTTCTTCGAGCTATAATTTCGGGTTCGTACGATAAGATCTTGGCAGCAATACAGAAAGGAGCATTTTCATGAAATTGTCTGCGGTGAGCTCCAAGAGTATTGGTGCATTCGATTGTTTCATCCCATTTAGATATTCTTTAATGCGAACACAAAGGGATCGCCCTGATTCGCCGATGTATTGGTCTCCACATGTTTTTATGCACGAAATTAGATAGACAACACCAGAGACCATGCAGGCGCCTTCCCGAATGCGCATATTACTCAATCTGGAGTAAGACAGAAGAGATCGTACATTCTACTTCAAACCAATTGCTTCTTGAGATTTGTTGGAGGTTTTTCCACAATTCTCAGTTGATCCTCGAGACCGCAATTCACCAGACTAGCCCGTATAGCTTTACTCAAATCGTCGGTTATGAGAGGCAGGCAGCAATTGATCTTATTCGAGTCAGGCACTGTAGCATATTCTCGCCGCGCACCAAGAACTGGCCTACGCGCTACAGTACTAGTGTAACCGTCAGAATTGGCGATGCGTTGCGCTAGGTTGATCGCATCGATCCGCATCGCTTCTAGACATCTGACGTCACCGTTACGGCTGTGCTTAGCATGTTTTTAACCACAGATTTCTTACTTTAACAATTTACATGCACATCCTCTTTGGGTTATGGTGCAGATGTAGCGCAGTAGGTAATAGGTACACTGTGGTTCGGAACTGCCCTAGCCCCAACCAAGTCCTTCATCCCTCTGAGGTCGACAAATCGACACAGACTTGTCTGGGAAGATAAGAACACTGAATTGACACATCGGCTAGCCTCCGCAAGCCATTTTATAAGCCAACACGTATTCCAAAACCTCAACGATTACGCCTCATAAGAAATTTTCTTACTGATCAGAAATTCTGTTTTTTTTTTCATTCTCAACCTGGAGAACTTGAAAACAAAGTCATCGACTACTGAACCCAGAGGGTTTAGCCATATTGTGTGATCTTACGTATATAAATGAAAGCATGGTGACCAATAGGATCGTATTAGCATTGAACATCATTTCAAAAAAAAATCTTAATGACAATACTCGAAACAAAGAACCTTCCGAAAAAAAATCTTTCCTTCAAAAAATACTGTTAAAAAAATACTTTTCTGGTATCCAAAGCCTAGTCTTGTCCAACAATTATGCGCATATGAATTCGTTCAAAAATTTATTCCCTCGAATGCTACTGAGTCTTAGATGCATTCCAGTGATCAAACACATTCAAACTCTGTCATTGCACAAACTTTGGTATTAGTTAGAAGAAAAAAGAAGAACCCACTCTCTCTCTGTCTCTATTCTGAAAACCGACAAAAGAAAAATTTTTGGTGCTATATTTCGTTTTTAGCAGTTGGGAGATTCAAACGTGTACCTGCACGTAGGTCCCACGTTGACTGCAAAAAGCGCTGCACTGAAGCCAAAGAAACGGAAGTATACATACTGTACGATCTCTACAACTTACCTCGAATTTTTTCAAACAAATTCGAGCAACTAATTTTTACTGAACAATTTCCCTAAACACAGCAGACTGCGAATAATTCACATGCCAACTATGAACACGATATGCGTTTAGCACCATTACTGTATTTACAACCATACTGGGACTGCAGCCAGTTAACATCCGCCCACAAGTTCGGAGGTTCTTATTCCGAGATTTAATCGTGGTAGTAATAGTAATATTTAAGCAGTAAATAGTATTTGATGGTCTTCCTGTGATTGTCAATCAATAGAATGTGTTCTGCTTCGTGATATTATTCTAAAATGTAACCTACGAAGTGAAAATAAATAAATATTACAATGTCCTCAGCAACGACTAAGGATACCCTCAAATTCAATTGTTTATCATGACACATACGGAAGCGTTGTTCTCATTCCCGCAGTATTGTACTCTGCCTCATATGAATAAATACAAGCTATGTTATTCCACCAAAACAGATATTTAAGTCATATTAAGTATCCTATAACCTAAACCTCATCAGAAAAAGATCGATGACAATTAAAAATTCCAAGTTTCTGTATGTACCATACACTGGCTTCTGAATAATGAATTTTACTACAAAACCGATGTCAGCCCACGAGAATATGAAATAGAACTCTTGCACTTCAAGGTCTGTATGAACTAATACATTCTTGTAACGTTCTAGCATCGCTGCAAAATTATATTCTAATCGCTGAAAAAGGCTTCGTAGCTAGATTCTGGGATCAACATTTGAGGAAAAGTACTTTACAAAAGAACTTTTGATTTATGATGCAATATCGCCCAAACGATTACGTAGAAGGTATCACAGCTCTGAACAGGTGGTTACACTTGCATCATTCTAGCACAGTTTGGGCTCACTTTCACTGCGAGAACATATTGTGCCAACATACTTTAGTTGCTAAAATGTGTTCTCGGAACATCGTATATATGCATATACCTCTTTTTTGACCTCAGACTTACATATGTAACAACACATTATTATTTCCGTACAACTTCAAAACTCCTAAGAATGGGCATTGCGTCTCCACAACACATCAACTGTTTTATCATTTCCGCGCTCTCCGGCTGTTCTACTACCTTTCAAAAACAATCATGGCAGGCCGTAAGGGGCAAATAGAGCCGCAGGAAGCTGTGAACTGCACAGTTTACCAAGTGACAGATCCGTCGACAAGCCAGTAACTAAGCGCCATTGAAGGGTCCTCCAATAACCGAAAAATAATTTCGAGAAAAAAAAACCCAGGTGGTGTGGGTGTGGCGCAGTCGGTTAAAAGTCCGTTGTAGCCACACGGTCGAGCGTTCCAAACCGCCGTAGTGCAAACCTACCCTTTCATCCCTCCGGGATCGATAAATTGGTACCAGACTTGTCTGGGAGGATAAAAACAGTGACTTGATCATCGGCTTGTCCCCGCAAGTCGTTGTATAGGCCAACACGCGCCCCAAAACCTCAACGATTACGAAATTCAATTTGGAATTCATATGGATGGAATCAATTGGATTGATACGCCGGTGACATTATCCTTTATGTATAGTCGAGCGCGCAGCGTCCTCGGTCAACGCTTCCTATTTTTAAGAGGGAAAGAAGAAACTATCAGAAACAAGGAGAAACGAGCTCTGAATAACTTGATGCGCACGGTATAAATGGTCCACACTGAAGATGTAATGCATCAATTCGACATATGTCGACCAACTGTCCTTCCCGTGCCGTTTCTCCTAGTGAGAAAACTAAAACACCAAGAACTCTACTGATACGCTGTTACCTAAGCTCTATACAAACTTCCCTTGTACAAGATGATTTAGTTTCAAAAAAATTACAATAAAGGCACACACTGATCTGCAGATTTTGTAGATGAGTGGCGCTAACAGATCGCTTTCGTCAACCATGTCGCTCGACTACCGCGATCATAATAATGTAGGGTGTCCCAAATTTACGCCCGATTTGAATCAAATAGAAAAATAGCTTTTTTCAAATGTATTTTTTATTGAAACATGAAACACACAGAATACGGTTACGTATGAAACAGCACTTCGGACAAATGACCTCAACGGCACATACGCACTCTTTCGTCGATCTCCGAAACGAGGAAGAGGAAATCTGCGGCAACTGGATTCTTTCATGTGCTCTATGTCGCACCACCTTATTGAAGCCACATGTCCTCCACACGAATTTCGTTCAATTTAGTCATAACAACTCCGTTATCATGTCGCGATATCGAGGGGTCCGTGTAATGAGATCTCGACGGATTTTCGAGAATGTCCTGTCATGCCTTGGCAGAGCAATTAGCGATGGTGCGTATCCTAAAGAGATTCCCGTTTGTTGCAACCTAAATACCTAACTCTGCTTACCTATCACTAATAATACCCCGCACCCAGAATGTAACACATGAGCTATTAAGCTGTTTAGGAGAATCACTCACCTCCACAGGAATTTTGTGATGTGAGGTGAACTTGGAACTGTACCAGAAGCAAGAGAAATCCTCATGTGAACTATGAGAGAAGGATGTATCTAATGGCTTCAAAACACGTATATGAAAATTTTCTTTAGAAAAGGAACATTCTATCTTTCAAAAACAACGAGATTGAGGATTAGTGCTACCCTGTAACTTCCCAGCTTTTTTATAGCCTAATTTATTTCCGGACGGAGGAACCTCCAGTATCCCTGACCTCTTGGAACTTACAGGTTCATTTGATATGATTTCAAGATTTCACGAACGTAATATCTAAATAGAACTCGCTCTCGTTCACTTATTAGAATGCCACACAGAATGGCATGTACTACCGAACAGTGACACGTTGTTGATACTATTAAATACATTTCTTTATCCTACCTACTTTGTTTCAATAAGAAAAATACAATTTAAGAAAACTTTTCTATTTAGTTCAAATCTTTCGTAAATTTTGTGACACCCTGTATCACCACATGCCACATAAACTGTCCACGCTCTATGGCTTAGAATTCGTCGGGCCAGACAACTGTTGTCCAGAGGAATAATGGTCGTACAGCGTCTTTCCTTATGAAATTATGGCATCCAATATGATTGTATTGTACAACTGGTTCAACTGGATAAACGCGTCAGATGTGCATCATGATGAAGCACGGGAAATAAACCAAATAACATTCGGCATCACGATTACAAAAATAGTGCGCCGTCGCTTCACCTGTTAGTACTACAAAACAATTAAATTGGATGTCGTGTTGATGTGGTGCTGAGGGTTTTGCTTTTCCTGATGGTCGAATTGTCGAATTTCTCTATTGACCAATTTAACTGAGCCAAGAATTCCCTAACCGCATCCAAAATTTGCAAATCCAAAGCGATTAAAGTAGCGTCCCTTCATTCTTCCTTTGCAAAAGTCGTAAAATCAAAGCTGCCAGTGCAGTTACTTTCGAGAAAAGCTAGCAAAATAATTCCTGTTCTCTTCATTGCTACTAACGCCTATCCAGAGCGATGGGTATGAAACTTGTTTCGCCAGCTATTCTTCGAATCAGCAAGTGTTCTCGATACCTTCAAGCTGCACCGAGTAGTCCGACCACGACGACCTGAAGCCCAATGCAGATGCGCAAAGGCTTCGCTCGAGATGGAGCGGGGAAGCCAGGACTCTCATTTGCTGCAGTCAGTAAGGTTCCACCTCAATCATCACCGCACGGCTTCGACCGCGATGCTTAGACAACTGTACCGGGCTTCAGATCGTCTTCAATCGACTGTATCCACCGCCGACAACTATCTCCATTTTAGCACCAGCTACTTCGAACAACTCGTCGTTATTAAAAAAAGAAATGAAGCGTTGCAAATAACTTTCGCTTGAGCAGCTTGTCCTCAATTATCACTGTACACCACACAAACGTACCACTTCGGAATAATTACCTCCACGCCTGAGGCACATTCGGTAAGTTAGATCAGGGTCGACTATGTGCAGATAGCATGTACAATCTAGCATAACAAAGCAGCAAGGACATCCATCCACTACGGCGCAAGGATCCGAATTGCTGCGAAGAAAAATGTGATGAAAAACAATAGAAGGTATTCGGAGAACATCTGGCAAACATCACCCTTCTCTTCTTGCATCATTTCAGAAGAAACGAAGAAGAAATGAGGGTGGTGCTGAACCTTCATTTTCTCTAGCTTTCGGGACATTGAAGGCAAACGTTTGGGAAATTACCCAACCCAGTACTAAAGGCAACACTCAGTGGAATGCTGGAAACCTTCATCAACGAGGAAAATGGGCCTGAAGGAAATAGCACTCCTTTGAATCATTAAACTGAGTTGGTATCTTGGCTTGCTTAGTAATGTAATAATACGAACTAATTGACAAAAGAAATTAGGAAAGTTGCTATCGAAAAAAAGAAAAAACAAAACAAAAACACCTAAACCAGTACGCCACGTCAGCTCTTCTGCTCATCACGGGTACACTCTGAGTTCAGAAGAACCCACATGTAGTTCAGAAAAAACTCTAATTGAGCTGAGTACTTTGATGCTCAATTTTTCAAATCGATGCAGAATAACAAAGAATTTCAAGAAATGAGTCCTGAGTTTGAAAAATGAAGTAGGGATCAATTTTGAGGCCAAATATGAAAGCAGGAAACTCGGAAAGATTTGTCCTGCGAAATAGGAACAACTACTCAAAGTTGTATTATGAGAATGCAAACTTGTGAATAGTTAAAGTATTAGTTACTGAAATTTCTAAAGATTAATTTTGTTGATTCTTCTAATTCTCGAAGGAAAAGAGACGAGATGAACTGCAAGTGATCAACTCCACTCGGTACCAAGCATATTCCTGAAAACAAGAATTTTAGTCATGCAAAATCCCTATTTAATCTATAACTATCAACATATCTATCATGAATTGGGTCAGTGCTACATCACCAGAACATGACTACTCACTATGAAAAACAAACGACAATGTTTCAAAACAGAATATAATTTTCAAAAAAAGTGCGTACCTGCTGAGTGATTAAAGGACCAGAACCATAAAAGAAATACTGCGCCAGATTCGTCACGGACAACTAACAGCATCCAAAAGCAAACGATCTACTTATACGACGTTACACGTTTACACAGTTTATTCAATGAAATGAGTCATACAAAAATGAAGTTTGAACCATGAAAATGAAAAGACTAAACACAAAAACCGAACAGTATGTCTTGATATGTGGATGAGAAAATGCTTTGCGGGAGTTACGAAATGAAATTGTTTCCTCTGAAGATGTACAGTCGCATTGTATTTCGAGCTTTTCGAAAAAAAGACATCTACTTGAGTTCTCCTCTTGCTCTAGCAAGTTAAAAAATTGGGTTCGAGCAGTTATTCATGTGTACGCGTATGTACAGCAACAGCAGAAGCTTTGGTATCACTATTTGACAGACAGGAATGGATAAAAAGATGAAAGTGCTACACTTTACCCGCGACCGAACACCTAACCGAGACATGAACGTCAATCAGGATCACCCAGCCCCTCATACCCACCGCACCTCTACCAGATTATCGTTATCGTTCGTTCATTCGTTACTCCAAAACCTAGAATTCAACAATCAGCAAAGAAACATAAAATGAGACCCTGAGTGAACCTGTGATGATCCTGACCGAATTTAGGAGCAACTGTCGTCATTTTGAACGCAACAAACACGTTATATATTGCAACTATTGAAGTTACCACAATTCTTCAAACAGAATGAACAGATCACTCATCGTTGCTTCACTAAACTGTTAAGCGCACCGCTGAAGATTACGAAAGACACCGTCAGCAGAGATTCGACGCACCAATTCGGTAGAAGGAGCCTGTATAAACAAAACCTAGCAATAGGAAAGGCACTAAGTTGGCATCCACTCGATTGAACCGCAAAAGGTGGCATCTGCTAGAAGGCAGTGCTACTTCAACACACCGAAAAACTAAGAAGACAAAAACATTACAGCTCCACTACATCTGTTTACCAATTCTACTTTCTCTAACATATGATGAAGAATAAATTACTCGCTGCAACCATGAGTTAAGCTGATAGTTAATAGTTAAGCAGTGCATGCCACAATAAAAAGTGGCGGAGTTATAGGAAAGAATGGATATTTCAGGCACAAAAAAAAAGATCAAACAGCCGAAAAGAAGAGGTTGAAACACCACCGTTAATATGAAGAAGAAAAAGAACAGATCGTAATTTCTACATTCATTCAATCCTTCGAAAATGTATCTACTGTTTTAGAGACACCCTTCACAAAAACGAATACAGGTGCTATCATGCGGTTCGACCGATTAAATGCCTAATTAGACGGACAAGCACGCTGTTTTGACATACCCGATTCTCTGGTATCGACAAAATAAAGCAAACATACCGTAAGGCCTCTCAGTAAGTGAGATCACATCTGCGGCCAACAAACGCCCGTATTCAGAGTAAATTCTTCGTACAACGTGCGCTATCACTCGAAAAGAGGAAACCCGTAGTAGTTGAGACGAAAAAGAAAACATGAGGTAGTCGTCACATGGAGAGCAGCTTTCGTATTCGTAATAGTTCACTGGTTAGCTGATCGATAAGCACACGTCGTTTAAAACGACGTGAGTCCCGTAGCGCAAAATCGGCCAGATCCAACTGATCCAGCAGTGAACCATCTGCTGCTGTTTCACGACACAAATCCGTCCACACGGTACCATCTGAAACATTCACAATATGTTTAAAAAAATGAAACTAATTGCTGCAGGAACATAAGTTACAGAAGTAAGTCTTTCGCTGCTCATGATAGCTTACCTGCTCTGCCCCAGAAGGAAAAATCTTCTCTTTAGTCAGCAAAGTTTTGCAGCTGTGTGACAAGCTAAGAATAATGTTGCATTGTTTTAGTGGGTTTCTACAAAAACAGATCAGAAAGGTGTTGCTGCCTCCGCCCTAAGCTACGTACTCCCAGCATTTTCATGAGGATTTACACCACTCAACTGCATTTATTTACTGTCAAAGTCAAACACAATTCCCATGATACCTTTCCCTTGAGAACAAGTTTCAGAACTTGAATACACGTCTTAAAAACAACAAGCAAAACTAACACCAGTAATCATGTCCATGCATCGTAATTGTGTGTCGCTTTTATCACGGTTAGTTTTAGTTTCTTTAATTTTGACTTCTACAACCGTTATTCTTTTTGCGCAGGACCTCCAAATCTATTGTCCGTTATTTGATGCAAGTTCTTAGTGTCTACGCAGATAAACGAAAAAAAGATAACACATCAGAGAAACATCATGAACAGGAAAAGATGAATGACCTGATATATTTTTGCATTCTCTCTCATACGCATAATCTACTTTTACCTTCGTTAAATGAAAGGGTTCGAAAATGTGATTTTTAATACTGTCGGTTCCATAAAACGCCGGCTCCCTCTGGTTCAAACAAAAGAGGACTTGAACCACCTCGGTATCGAGTAGTTGCCATCAATATACACCAATCCAATGAG